>NW_027556098.1:226520072-226802572 GCF_003287225.1 Phascolarctos cinereus | reverse complement strand
CAGATGTCTTAGATACCAAATGGGAAAAAAATACAAAACCACATGTAATCTTTGAACAACAATAACAAAAACATGCCTTATTTGAATTGGTAGCTGTGAAGTGTGTGTATGTGTGTATGTATGTGTCTAATTTTTCTTCATATACATGTATACATGTTATATAGTAGAGCTTCACAACAGTTTTTAATATATTTTCTTCTAGGAATACTATGTATAAAACCTTAGAAATAACATTATTTTATCAGTAATAGAAGAATGACAAAAAAAATCACTCCCACAGGTGTTAGGAAATTGCTTTTTAGCTACAATGAACATTTAGAAGACAAAGAAAAAAAAAGAAAAAAATAGTTCTTAAACTAATTGGAAAAATTGTCTCATAAACATTTATAAAAGGGAATTGTCAAATGGTATGAATGACAAATTTCATAATGTAAAGTGTTCAGTCTTTATATATAGAATGGTAAGCAAGAAAAACTTGCTTTTAAGATAATTTTACACAAGTGTTACATGCAAAAGACAGATACCATACTAGAAAGCTTGAGTGATCTATTCTTGTCTGATATTGTTATGATCTTATAATATAATGCGACATGCTTTGCAACACTAATGAGAGGTAGGTTCTCTTCAGATATTTTAGGTAGTTATCACTGAACATTTTATTATTTTTTTTATTTCTAAAATATTTACCTATTATTCCTTTCTCTCATTCTCTAAATGTTGAACTTATTTGTAACAAACAAACAAATAAAAAATCAGAAATATGTTATAGACTGAAAGTATTTCCATACCTTCAATTTTACAAATAAATGATGGATGAAGAGAAAGGAAATAACATTGTGGAAAAAAAACCCACGAAAGTTTTGAACCAATTTTCTGAATCAAAGAGAACTTAAAATTGAAGGGTAGCAGTTTCTTAGCAGTCCATGATCTGTACACAGAATACATTCCTTAAAATAGCCATCTTTGGCACCTAGGGCACCTCCAAGATACTTTTGTAGTCCTAAAAAGCTACTTGTTCCAAGAAGGTTGCCACAGGTTAATTTTGGCTGCTAGGGAAGCTGCCTTGATTTGCACAGCCTTACAGAGACTTCCTAGGGCTAGGGACCTGGAGGCAAAAACCTGCAGGCACAGGTATGCAACAGGACAGCAAAACTGTGTGCATACTCGTTCATAACAAAATGCAGAAAAATACCACACCTATTACATTCCTTTAGGCATACCTCCAAGCCTTTTGTTATTATTATTTTGTAATATTGAAAATACTTTATTACAATAGTTAGCAAGGCATATGCCTGGAAACAATAACCACCAGGACAAGTAAAGCATAAGAATTACAATATAGGTATATCTCCCTCAGCCTAATACAAAAAATTCATCATTTCCTAGGTGGAATACAGCAGAGAAACACTGAAACTTTTAAACGAAGGTAGACTAGAAAGTTCATTAGATAGAACTATTAGGTTTGTGTTGCAAAGATACTTCAGAGTTGTTCCATGAAGCTCCTAGTCCTGACAACTGTGGCCTTGGCCTTCCTAATAATCAGCTTTCAAGTTGGACTATGACCAAATAGAATTTGCAGAGACTCTGAGCAGCTTTTGTCCTTGACTCTAGCAGCCATTGGTTAGTGAAGGTTAAGTCAGAGGCAGACGGCATAAACACAGGTCTACAATGACATTACCCAGGTCACAAAGAGAAGCAACAGAATCTCTGACATATTTGATCTGCAAACCTCTATCAACATGTTTCCTCCTGATCTCTTCTCCATCATCTGGTTTGGATCTAAAAGCAAGATGAAGTGAACTTATTGGTAACAGAGGGAAGAGAGGTGCCAAAAACGTGCTACCTCCCACCCTGAAATATAATTGTTCTTCATCTTTCTTTAAGTAATCTTTTCCTCTCAAGGCTCAATTAAAACATTTTCTCCCTCCTCAATAGTCATAAAGCACTTGGTGTGGCTTTCTCTTTTGTCAAGCGCTGGGCCTAGAGTCACGAAGTTGTCGTTTAGCGTTTGGCTCTTCATGACCCCATTTGGGATGTTCTTGGCAAAGATCGTGGACTGGTTTGCCATTTCTTTCCCCAGCTCCTTTTACAGATGAAGTAACTGAGGCAAACAGGGTCAAATGATTTACCCAGGGTCACACAGCTAGGAAGTGTCTGAGGACAGATTGGAATTTAGGAAGTCTTCATAACTCCATGCTTGGAGCTCTACCCACTGCGCCACCTAGCTGCCCTGGAATCAGGACGATGTAAGTTCAACTCAAGCCTCAGACACTAACTGTGTTACCCTGGGCAAGTTACTTGTTTGCCTCAGTTTCCTCAAATGTAAAATGAGCATAGTAATAGCACCTACCTCCCAGAGCTGTTGTGAGGATCAAATGAGGCAAAAATTGTACAGTGCTTAGCACAGTGTCCGGCACATAGTAAGTATTATATAAATGTTAGCTATAGTTATCTGATATTATACTTCTCTGTGTACATATAATAATCCTTTCTCCTCTCCAACCACCATTAGAATATAAGCTTTACAAGGGCTGAGACTGTATCTGTTTTTGTCTTTGTACATATCCAATGTCCAATCCAATGCCTTGTAGATAGGCAGCATTTGATATTTATTTGATTGAATTCAGTCTACTAAATTTGATCTCAGTTACAGGACAAGATATATAGGTTATAAGTGAATTCTTTATTCAACCCTACGGTACAGGGGAGGGAAAGCTGAATTCAGAGTCAGAGGAGGAATTTGAATCCCAGCTCAGACACTTATCTGTTTCACCTCAGGCAAGTCATTAAATGTTCTGGCTCTTAGTTTCTTGACCAGTAAAATGAGAGTGTTAAAATAGATGAATTCTACAATTCCCCACTGCTCTATCATCAATGGTTCTATAAATACCTATTAACTGTCCACTTGCTAATTGCAAAGCACTGAGGATTAGGAGCAGAATTAAAATATAAATAAGTAATATAAGATTAAAAGGGAAACATTTAACTGAGGAAAAAAATATTTGTAGCAAATTTCTTTGATAAAGATCTCATTTCCAAAGTGTTTCAAAGTTATGAGACTAAGAAACACTCCTTAAATGATAAATGGTCAGAGACTATGACAGGCAGTTTTCAGAGGAAGAATTCCAAGCTATTGATAGTCTTATGAAATAATGATCCAAATCACTAACCATTAGAGAAATTTAAATCAAAACAAGTCTCAGGTTCTACCTCATGCCTATCAAAAAGTCAGAGCTGATTAAAAAAAATAGTAAATGTTGGAGGAGCTGTGGGAAAACAGGAACAATAACAAATAGTTGGTGGAACTGTGATTAGTACAGCTGTTCTAGAAAGTAATTTGGAACTATGTCTCCACAGTTACTAAACTATGCATACCCAGAGCCTATACTCCAAAGAGATCAAAGAACAAGGAAAAGCGCCATGTGTAAATACATACATACACAAATGCATTCATGCGCTCATTCATTCATTCTTTCATTCATTTATTTGTAGCAGCTCTTTTTGTGGTGACCAAGATTTGGAGGGTAATGATCCACTGGGGAATGACTGAACAAATGAAGTATGTGAATATGATGGAATACTGTTGTATTGTAAGAAATAACTAAAGTGATGGTTTCTGAGAAACCTAGGAAGATTTGTATGAATTGATGCAGAACGAAGTGGGCAGAACGAAGAGAAAAATTAATGAAATAGCAAGAACACTAAAAAACAAAAACTTTAAAATGCTTAGGAACTCTGATCAACATAATGGCCAATCTTGATTTTAGAGAGCCTATGATGCAAAATGCCACTTACATTCTGCCAAAAAAATGATAGATTCAAAGTGCAAAATAAGATACACATTTTTGGATGCAACCATTGTATTTGTTTCTCTGCATTTATTAATGCTGTATGCCAGTCACTGGGCTAAATATTATCTCATTTGAACCTTACAACAGCCTGGGAAGTAGATACTACTATTATCTCCAAATTACAGTTGAGGAAATTAAGGTAAATAGAGGTAAAGTGATTTGTTCAGGATCAGGCAGCTACTAGGTGTCTACAGGTGGTTTTGAACTCAGGCCCAATTAATTAATTGTAGGTCCAACACTCTATATACTGTGCTGCATAATTTCACAGTCTGAGTCTGAACCCTAAAAAATAGTTAGGACCATACAGTTTTAGAGCTGGAAGAAATCTTAGATATCATCTACTCCAAGCTCTACATTTTATAAATGAGAAAATAGGACCAGAAAGGTGGTGACTTGGGCAATCCAATACAGGGTTGGGATTATATCCCACATTTCCTGTCCTCCCACTTCACTACTCTTTTCATTTTACCAAAACAGACTCTTACTATGTGCACAGGAAGAAAAAAAAAGACACTGCTTGTTCTAGTTATCCTAGGTACAGATATTAATTAAAGTCACTATTTAGTTAAAAGTTTTAATAAAAAAGAGAAAAATGAAGGCTTCAAATCCCTAACAAAACCATATATAGACAATGTTGATATTGAAAATACAAAATAAAAAAACAAAAACAAGAGATGTATTCTGAAAATTTAGGTGACTAGGAAAAGAGAAAAGAATAACCATTTTCAAAATGCCAAGATCAATTTCTCTTCAGCCTCAGGATAATCTCTAAAGAAATGTATAGTTTTAAAGCTGGCATGATAATAAAAATAAGATGGTTCTAGATCGTGGTTCAACAAACAAGCTTAAAATCCAGGGGCTTAATTCACTTACATAGTAGTGGTCTTTGTCCAAATTATTCTAATAAAAAAAGGGTCAAAATTCAAATGTTTCATAACTAAAACAGAAACAATGAGCATTTTAATCTCTTATTTTACAGGTAGTTTGCGCATCTTAACATTAGGGACAAAAAATAAGAAGCAAAATATTGGGAGTATGGAACCGGTGAAGAATAATCTCAAAACCTGCAGTCTCAAACGAATACACCCCAATTATCTAATTTAAATACTGTCAAATGATTATTCCTTTCAAATCACATTTTCATACCTTATGACTGCAAATTACAATACATTTGCAGCAAATTACTCCCACCACCCAACAGATTCTACCTCATTTACATAAAGCAGTACTTTTCACAACCATTTAGGCTAAGAGCTCTTAGAGCTTCAGCAGGTACAGTTCAGATCCCTAGAACTCCAAAATTCCAAACACAGAAAAACAGACACCCCAATAGAGCTTATCCAATATCTACATTCCCATACAAAGGCAAACTGAGTACCTCAGTTACCCAGTGTTTCACATGAGTGAGTTTTTCTCTTTCTGTCTCTGTCTGTCTCTCCCTTTTGATTATTATTTCTATCTATCTATCTATCTATCTATCTATCTATCTATCTATCTATCTATCTGTCTGTCTGTCTGTCTGTCTGTCTGTCTGTCTGTCTGTCTATTTATATCTATCTATCTATCTATCTAGTGGGAAGACTGGGTCATCTTATCTTACCCAGACTGGAAACAAGGCAGATTTCAATAGTAACTGGCACCGAAGCTTTAACCTGTTCCTTTTTTCTGACCTGAGCTGGTTCACTCCTATTTGGGTAACTGGACAGCCCTCTACTTCCAAGGGTTTCCTTACCACCTTGGTGCCACACTTAATGTGGCCACCAGCCTTTAATCCTACTGTAGCTCAGAATCCCTGAACTCAAGCAATCCACCAGATCACTTGAATAATACCCACCTGAATCTTGGTCTCCATCCTTAGAACTACCAGGGCTCTGATGAGCCAGTTTTGGCATCATCATCATCATCATCATCATCATCATCATCAATCATCATCATCATTTGCGTAACACTATGTGCAAGGAATTATTCTAAGCACTTTATACTTATCATCTCATTTGATCCTTGTAACAACCTTGGGAGGTAGGTGCTATAATGACCTCCATTTTATAAATAAGGAAACTGAGGCAAACAGAGGTTAAATGACTCTCCCAGGGTCACACAGGCAGTAAGTGTCTGAGGCCACATTTGAACTCAGGTCTTCCTGACTCCTGCCCTGGTACTCTATCCACCGCATCACCTAGCTTCCTTATCTTGCTTGGATCTATAGTAGGCCATTTCCATGCCACACTCCAATACAAGTACCCCCACTCCCACCCCTTTCTTTGTCATCTCCTCTTTCTTTTTATGTTGTCTTTCCTACAAGGCAGAGTTCCTAGAGGTGGCTATGGTCTGTCTTGTTGTCTTGCATTTGTATCTTCAGTGGATTGAGCAATGGGGTGGGGGTGGGCAGGAGGACCTGAGTCAAATGTAGCTTCAGATACATAATAGCTCTATGACCCTGGACAATTCTTTTAATATCTGCCTTGCCTTAGTTTCTTCAACTGTAACATGAAGATAATTATAGCACCTACTTCTCAAGGTCTTTAAGGATTTAATGAGATGATATTTATAAATGCCTACATAGTAGGCATTTAACAAACACTTATTTTCTTCCTTTCTTAGCTTAGCATGATGCCTGGAACATGATAAACAGTTAATAAGTGCTTTATCTATCTAATCTAATAATCTAAATTAATATAATAGACTTCTAGTGAGGCCTTGAAGAAGTCCCCTGGATTTTGTGATGACTTTTGGAAGTCTTTTTTCCCCTTTATTTGTTTTATGCACACACACATATTTTAAAGGGTTCTACTAATAATCGAGATCATTAGTATAATATTATTAATACCTTTGTAATAACAATTCAGAGTACCTTAAGATTCCCAAATTGTTTTCTTCACAACAGTATGTAGTACAAGAATAATATCTGCATCATAGATGAGGCTACTGAACTTCGGAGAAGTTATGTGCCCTTAGTCACACAGTCATTAAGTGTCAGAGGCAGGATTTGAGCTCAGATCTTGCCCAATTCCAAGTCCTGTTGTCTTTCCACTATATTTTACCACATTTTTCTTCCTGAATTGCAGGTACACATCTAAGACTAGTTGAGGTTGCTGGATAAGTGATCTTTAGATATGAAAATTATGTTTACCATTGAAGTTTAGATTAGTCATACCCTCACAGTCCCACCCCCCAGTTCCAAATCAGTCTCCTGTTTCATTTTTCCTCTTTCTAATCCAGCCTCCACACAGCTGCTAAAATAATCTTCCTTAAGTCCAGGTCTGATCATGTCACTCCCTTTCTCCCAAATCTCCAGTGGCTTCTTACTCCCTCTAAGATAAAATACAAACTTTTCACCTTGCAATTCAAAGCCATTCAACAGTTGGCTCCAGCCTTCGTTTCCAGACTTATTTCTTATTACTCACTTTCCTGCACATAATGTTCTAGTCAAACCAGACTATTTGCAGTCCCCCAAACCCAGGGTTCCAACACACAGGGTTCTGTGCCTTTGCACAGAGTGTTTCCCATGTTTTGGACCTATGCTTCTTAGACTCTTAATTTCATTTTTGCTGTTATTCAGTCATTTTTCAGTTGTTGTTCAACTCTTTGTGACCCTACTTGGGGTTTTCTTGACAGAGATACTGGAATTATTTGCCATTTCACTCTCCAGCTCATTTTACAGATGAGGAAACTGAGGCAAACACTGTTGTGATTTGCCAGGGTCACATAGCTAGTAAGGGTGTGAGGCCAGATTTGAACTCAAGAATATGAGTCTTCCTGACTCCAGGCCAGGCATTGCACCACCAGTCAAGCGTCACCAGGAGCTGCTTCCTCTATAAAATTATTTTTCATCCTGTTAGTTATTAGTATTCATTTCTTCCTCAAGTTATCTTGTGTGTGCTTAGCAGTGCTTGTGCTTTATCACCCAGTAACTAGAAGCACCTTGAGGATGAAGATTGTCTTTGTTTTGTGTTGTATTTTAGATACCTAGTATAGTACCCTGTGTCCAATATTTGGTCATTGAATGCTAAATTCCTATCCAGAGGCCATTTAGTCAAACTCATAACTGGACTATAATCCCTTCTACAACACATGGAACCAATAGCAGTCTAGACTTATCTTGAATACTCCTAGTAAGGGAAACTCATAATGCGTAAAATAGTATAACATTTTTTCAAGTTCTCATTTCAAGGATTCTCCATCTATTCTCATTCTCTTATCCTCATATGATCACAGGTCATTTTTATTATATCCATTTTTTTGTGTTTTTTTTTCCAATTTACATTATTTCATTAAAGTCCTTCTAGTTTTTTTTTTTTTTAAATCTGAATACTTGTCCATCTTAATTGCTTTACAACACGATCATTCTTGATGAAGGCATCTGGCTCTTTGTCATCACTGCTTGCTTTTTGATGTGTTCCATAACCATCCCTTGAAAAATACATTCTAGACTTTTCCCAAGAATCTAAGTCAAGCTCACCATCTATAGTTTATAAATTTGAATGTTATTAATATATGTTTCTTGTATTGATGGTGATGTGGCCTTATAATAAAGAGAATACTTCAAAAGATATGCTATGATGTCTAGATGGCTGTCTAAACATTTTCATATGTGAAAAGCAGCATAGTGCTGGCACACTAAATAGACTACTAGGAAGTCTTGGGTTTAACTCCTCCCTCTGATACCAGCTATGTGATTTTGGGCAATTCATTCAATATCTCTGGGCCTCAGTTTCTTTTTATGTAAAATAGGTATAATAACTAAACTACATACGTTGTTATTGTGATTGAATGAGATTAAATATATATATAAACATACATATATGCATGAGCACTCCATTCATGTTAATTACTTTATGTCTATATCTTATCTGGTCTCATAATTTCATCAGTGGAGGGAACTACTGGGGAAGAAATGCTCTCTACTATTACAGATCAGCAAGCATTCTATAGCATATAGCCTTAGAGAGTTGCGAGGGACATTGAAAGGTTGAGTGACTTAGTCACAGAGCCACAATGTGTCTATATATTTTTTTCTGATTTGGAAGCTAGCTTTTGATCCAGTATGCCACAATGCCTCTCATGAAAGAAGTTGTGTGTGTGTGTGTGTGTGTGTGTGTGTGTGTGTTCATTCCTTTTTTAGGGTTAGGGAAAGAATAAATGCACCCTTTGCTACTTGCCCTGCATTCTATGGCAGCTTTCCCTTAGTGCAGTACATTTTGCTTAGAAGACAAAAAACTCACTCATCAAACTGTGGATGGATTTGTATATTAAACTGTAAAGATGACTATTTTACCATTATTACCTACTGAAGGTGAAACTCTGTGTGTGTGGGCCTGACCGGTCAGAATTTTTAATATGCAAGACATCTATAAAAGGAGAGCTTGCATTTATGAGGATGAATGCTTAAGTGCTCATGCAAAGCAATTATACTGATGAAAGAAATATCACTTTTAGCCCACTGATCTCATGTTCAATACATTGCCATGACAGACAGCACATCACTTAAGGTTCCCCCTTTCCGATAATGGTTTATCACCATCCACACAAGGAACAGAACAGCATAACCAGAACTCCACGTCAATTTGCAGAATACATAAAAACTAGCCTTTTCATGCCAACAGCTTCTGATATTTTTACTCATTCAACCTGACAGAATTTTAGTACTTAAATCAATGTGGATGAATGACAGGTAATTACATTCACATCAAAATCTATATAATTTATTAGTATAATGTATAATTCTTTTTTTAAAAAATTACAAATGTTTGCATGTGAGTGTACTTGAATAAACTAACACCTGACAAAAGTCAGAGCTGAAGGTTCTGTATGGTCTTTCCTAAACTAATGTTCAAATCTGTGCTCCTACACACAAGGACAGATGTGTATACAGAGGCATGCATACATATAGTACTTAAATTACTACAGAAATCTGCACCTTGAATTTTACTTTTCACTGTTAGGTGTCATCAGTTCTTGCAAGAGGAACAAGAATCTGGATTTACGTCTCAGTAGGTGAAGTAATATCTGATTTTCATATGTGGCCAAATGTTAATTTGTTTAGTGTACCCCTATGAGGGATTTGAGACACTTTATAATCAGTTTAAATAAGCCTTTGCAGTTAACCTTTAAAGTTGTTTGATGACCCTTCATTTTTTATGCCGCCTCTTACTTCCCCCCCCCATATGTTACTTTCAATCCATTAAGGCCACCAGCTCCTTCCATCTTCCCCACCCCCCAGTTCTTTTTGTCATACAGAGATCATCAGGACATACCATATATATCCATAGGGAATGCCAAAGCTAATGAATATGTATATTCTGTGTCACAACAGGGCACTCCCCTTGTTCTGCAGTATCAACCTTCTTAAGTGTGTAAATAACAGGTGAACTAAAGAGCACAGGGATAAATGGGGTTAACACAACCTGAAAACCACGGTCTGGATTCACCAGAATCATAGATTACTAAATTATATCATGAATCTAGAAGAAGAGATACAAATGCTAAAATATTTTCTAAATATTTTGAGTTTTTCTTTCAAATGTCAAGGACTCTGTCTAACAAAATCAAGCCAACAGACTCTTTAAAATCCTGTTTTTACACTTCCCATTAACACAACAAGTTTAGCACAATAGAAACCTAGATTGATGGCAGATGAAGAGGTTGAGATCCTACTCACAATCCTACAATGCAAACAATAACAATGGAATTTGGAAATGTGTTTCAAACCCTCTTTGGAAGTAGAGAAAGATAAGTCCTAAATAAATAAACTAGTAGCAACAGGCACAAATAGTCAATTACAATAATTTATTTGTAATGATGTTAATTCAAACATTTTATTCAGTATGGACCTTTGTACCTAATCCACAAAATTAATGACGGGGGGGGGGGGGGGGGGGGGGAGAAATACTTGGATTAGACCTCAAACTTCAAACCCTGTAGTCATAGACTTTAAAGTAGTTCTCCAGCATTTCCTCCATTGGAAAGGCATGTAAAATAAGAGAGAAAAATGAGTTCTTATTTAAAATAAAGCACTTCTCTGATAATTAATTATACAAATATTGCTCACTTTGATACTATAGACATAACCTGATACCCTTCTAAAACCTCTCTAAGTTGATACCAAAGCACAAGAAAGCCTGGACAAAATTTGTTTAGGTTATTCAAGCATTTTGCTCTTTTGGGCAATTCATGCATTAATTTTTAATGCAATAGCAAAAAAGATGTAGCATCTTGGACTTCGATAAAAATATTCTATAGCCAGGACTTGGTGACATAGTGCATTAATTCAGTGTCCTTCACTCCTGGGACCTGTGTATAATTTAGTCCAGCTGGAAGAAAATAACTTTGATCTGAAGGCAGTGGAAAAAAGCTACATATGAAATGAGTTTTGGTGGGTTTAGTGTTGTTTGTTTCATATAAGACGACATATAAAGATAAACTGCTTTAGAACACTACCAGTGTGGCACTGGATTAAAAGCAAAGGGCTATTAGTAGCTCAGATGGAGTTTTTCCATCCCTCTCCCCTCCACCCATTGTTTGCTCTACACAAAAACAGTCCAAAATTCTAGTAGGGTAAACCTGAGTACCAATTATAATGGAGTTTCTCTGATTTCCAGATAAAGGGAACATTGCTAAAGTGTAATGTGAATGACAATACACGTATTAACGTTGTTGCCTTTTCCATTTGTAGAAGTAATGAATGTTGGATAGTGAGAGACAGAGGCAGAAGACAGGATATTGGCATCTAGGGGAATCTGACATTCTCCCTTCCAGTGAGTGTGGGTGCCTGTCTGCTTAGTCTCTGGAATAGCACCAGCACACACACACACACACACACACACACACACACACACAAAAAGCAGAAAGTTTAAAAGAAACTGCTTTTCAGGTTTCATTTTGAAGTTTTACTCTATGCCTACATGCACAATTGGATTTACTATTTATCATGCTTTAAACACATATGCACATGTATACACATAAACACATACACACAAGTGCTCCTTTTCTGCTAACTAGACTATCAAAATGGTTGATCCAGTCATGTGTAGACATAGCCCATGAAATGTAGTTTACCTTTTCTTTTGCTTCTATTTCTCTTTCAAATACCTAAAACTCTCTTACCCATGAATAAATGAGCTTTACTTATAACATAGCATGTTTTCCAAAAATAAACATATTAAATATCCCATAATAATGTTTCCTCTCAAGAGGCAAACACCATAAAGGTGTCATTTTTATATAATATAATATTTTCTAAATTAAAAATTGAAAGTTTGTCTCCCTAGTTGTAAGCAATGATAGTGTTACTAATATTTAAGAGAAAATGGATTAGATGAAATCATTTCTTATTAAATGGTCCCTTGGAAAGAATTGAACTCTGAATGTGCTGATCTTTAGCTCACTTATGCATAAAATCTGAATCTGCAAACTACTTTGTTATATTCCATGCTGTCTTTGCTATAGCTGCAATGTTCAATGTACAACAGGAAAAATAGAAGGGCTATCTGGAGACATGAAAACAGAGTTATAACTATTAGTTATTTCACCGTGGGCAAATGCAGTGGACAGGGGATATGGTAGCACAAAAGGAAGTTTGACTTTGGATACAGTCATGCTAAGAGAGGGGATAGCCCATCCCCTAGGACAGCCCATCCACAGGGCTGGGGACTTTAGGAGAAGGGTGTCAGGACAATGGGACTCTAAAATTGGCAACCTGTTGTAAGCTATGCAACATAGCAGCAGGAGCCAATACAAGACTTGGAGATGAGGGGACAGAATTCTCTTAACTTACCTAGAGGAAGAAGCACCCCTCCTTAGGTTGCCGTGATAAGGCAAAACCTTCTTGGTCCCACGTTGGGTTCCTTTGGGGGTGAAACAGTAGCTGATGGCAGGGTTTAGTAAATAGTGGCTTGCTTATATTTGTTTTAGGGTGCTTATGCAAAAGGGATGAGGAACGGGGAAAGAAAAGAAGGGAAGATAGGAAGAAAAAGGTGGAAAGGGAGAAAAAAGAATGGTATTTTTCCATCTTGAAATTGTTGTAATTATTGACTCTGAAATTATCCGTTCTTAGCTAACCTTTCTCTCAACAGGCTCTGGATATAGAGCTAACTCTAAATAGTATAAATATCATATAATGAACTCACAGGTCACCATGGCTAATTCAGGCAACAATGAGCATCATTATTCTAGTTCTTATTTTGATCATGCTTTCATTGTTCATGGGTTGAACTAATAATGAAATACTTTAAAATTTTGCTCCAGGTTGCAAAATTCAAATTCCACTAATTAGTATCTCAGAGTTCACCATGAGCTCACATTAGCATAGTTCAGGGCTAGTTTGGTAGGTCTTTGGTCTGTGCACATAAAGACTTTTTTTTTCCCAAAAAAGAAACTAGTTAATGCTGTGCTAGCTATTCACATGCTCACTGATGCAAGTCTATAATTAACAAGAAAAAGCAAAATTTAGTTTTGCAAGCATGTAACACCTTTTAGAAACCTACAGTGGACAATGTAAAGATACTTCTTCGACATCTATATCAAATGAAGGAATTCTCTCAGTTATAATATTTAGAATTGTACATCTTGTTAGAAAGCTCTAGAATGTGTAATGTAAAAAGATAACAAAGGCTTAAAGATTTATCTTTCACCTATAAGTATGCAGAAATTTATCATATGCCACATAAGCACATAAATGGCCATTCTCCCTAATAATATAAATTTTCTTAAAGGAATTCCAATCCATGCAATACCATAGTGGTTTAGTTTCAGATTCAGCCTGCAGTTCCACAACCATCATTTTAGCTAGCTGAATTGCACTTAAAAAAAAAATCTTTCTCGTGAGTTCATGTCGTTGCGTTCCTCTTTTATCATGCCTTTTCAGTCAGTCACTGTTTTCATATTTTACTTCAGAAATTCTTTTATACAGTTCAGTGTCAAATGGTATTATCTTTTTTTTAAAGCCCCCACTCACAGAATCCAGCATTAAACTCTGAATTGCCTCTACTGCCCAGAGCTCCCAGAAGCATTAAAATGTTACTAGAGTAACTACATGACAGCACTGACAACTTAATCACTTAAAGGCTTTTTACATTAACACTGTTTTTTCACCCCCAATTTGAGTAGTAATATTCAAGCATGATTTAATAGGGGGTTAGCCATTAAATACAGTTAAATAATACACGTTTTACACCTAAAATGAGTTTAGCAGCTAATGACCGACCATTCACTTGTATCTTTTGAAATCCCAGTATAAATTTATGAGACTTGGTTTCTTTTATGTGTTCCCCTCTCTATATGTATTTTGAAAGATTTGGCATTATAATTAACATGCCTGGTCTGACAGCCTCATGTATTGTTGTGATTGCAAGTAGGAGATCAATGGATAAAACATAATTGAAAGGTGAGTCCATTAATCAGAGAACTAACCTCCACAAACCAAACAGGAGTGAATAATTTTAAGTTTCTTTCTCATTGATAGTTTGATATGCCTAAGGAAAGACATAGTAGGACCCTAAAGGTGACCCTATTTAGATATATTAGTCAAGGAGCCCTTTGCTGTTTTTTAAGCAAACACGATCGTGCCTTCACTTTGTCCATCCAGTTTCCCAGTGTGTAAATTGGACGATGACTTGGACAATTCTCCGTTCATTACTGAACTGTGGAAAGGAAACACAGAAGTAGCTTTTTTTTTTCCTTTTAAACTCTGTAATGCCTTATAGTCAAATTCCAAAGCACCAAGGATTTTTTTTTGCTAGACAAGCTGTCGTAATTGAAATGAAGTCTAATCAGACTCATTACTGTTTTCAGCAATTTGCACCACCAAAGATGCTTATTAGGTAACTGTGTTTAATAAACCGCTCTTTAGAAAAATACCAGTAATGAGCTCTTAACAGCCAATCTTTAGCGTGAATGTAATGTGAAAAGTGTTCCTAGCACTGAATAGATTTTCACATTTAGTAGTGTCATAATTAAGCTCCAGGAATTGGTAGCTGTGATGTTAGGTTTACTGCAATAATATTTTTTCTCATTTCAAGTATATTTGGAAATATACTTATAATTCAACTCAAAACAGGATACATTATTTCTATAGAAAATTTTAGGCTTGCGCCAAGCTGTTCAGAAATATTTTCAGCCATAGACAACTCTACCAAATGATAATAAATAGAATATGGAATTGGGATAGCATATAGTACTCCATGTCACTTGTCACCCTTTACTTCATCATTTTCTCTGGGCTCCACATGAAAATATATCAGCTTTTTATTTGATTTCATGTGAGATATATTATAAAAATGTATCCTAGCAGTAAAATTTCTACTCATTAGAAAAAAAAATTCACTGTTCTATCATTAGGGTGATATTCTGAAAAAAAAGACAATTTGAAGGAATGCTTTGTATTTTCTTTTTCATAATATCAGATTTTAACCTGTATGGTTTATTTATTTTCATAGTATGTAGTTTACTATGAACTCATGACACTCATAGAAAAAAGAGGAGAGTATTATGGACATGTATTATTTATAAAGTACTGGGGTAGTAGTGATAAGAGACACATAGGTGTCTTATTGATAGAAACAGATTATGTACTCCTATTTCAGGAGTTATTATCACAGATGATGCAGGTGTCAAAACATGTACATATAATGTCAATGGATTACACTAATTAACCCATCTACAAAGTGCCTTTGAGGTTTATGCATGTTTTTTATTCCCTTTTAGTAGTTATACATTCCCCTTTTAGTATCTAACTAAAATCATATGTTAAAGAGTTTGGGCCCATACTCAATGCTTTATCTCATATGATAAAGTAAATAATACCACATTCGCTCAATTGAGATAGTATTATGAGCTTTGAAGTTATATAACATTCAGGACATTTTAAAACCAAGTCCATAAAGATAATCAATAAGTGAACAAGCACAAAAATTACAGAAGAATAATGCTTTTGATCTTGGATTTTATACTAGATCATGATAAGATGTTAAGAAGGATTCCATTACTGATTGATTCCTCTCAAAATACCCTTTACGTTTCTCCAAACCTCCAGCTTCAAAATTCCTAATTGGAGCCAATAAGCTTCCATACCTGTTTTCAGCTTTCTGAATCAATAGGGTTATGAGAACCGAGGCTGTCAAATTAATGGCAGTTTCATCTGATTTTGTGGTATGCACTCCTTTGCATTACAAAGTAGAGAAAAAACTGAATTCATTCCCTTGTAAATTCTTATAGCTACCAGATCAAAATAAGTTCTAGTTCTTTAAGTGAATTCATACTCAGATTCAATGAGAAAAAAAAAACCTTTGTAAAATCCCAAATATTTACATATTTTAATTTTTCATGGTTATACTATTTAGAGACAGAAGCCAACAGAGGTCCTTCATTCATTTTAGAATACTTCCACATTTTTTTTTTGAATATTGAATTTGTGATACTGAATTTGTGGCAGATATGGAGTATCTGCCTCTGGATGTAATAAGGGTTAGAAAACTGACAGGCATCATGGGATTTGTAGTTCACAGGAAGAAGCATTCCTTTCTCAAGTGCAATTGATCTCTCTCCAGTAACATGCAAAACTCTCAAAAGTTTGATTCGAACTTAGCCCAATGCATTTCCTGGGCAAGTTCACTCCATTTAATCCAATGGCTTTCAAAGACTTCCAAATTGATTAAAGATTTTTTTTTCTTTTCATACCTATTTTAAAGCTTTTCACTAACTGATTTAATAGAAATGTATTCTCGTCTGATAAAAATACCAGGAAATAGCATCTTATTTAACTTATTCATTTGTAGCAGTAGTGATTCATTGAATGGACCCCAAAACCCTCCCATAGGCTAGACTACTTTTTCTTTTAAAAGTACTGAAACTGTTCTCAAGACAATTGCCTCCAAGGGACTACTGTTCAGGCCATTCATGTAGCTTTCTAATGGTCTAAGCACAAAAGCCAGTGCAGGAGTAGGCAGAAGTCATTCCCTCATAGGAAAGACCAGTGTATCAACATGGTCATCATGGAGGTTTAGAAATGGGTCCCAATTGAATCAGTGCTATATCCTTGCTAAATCTCCATGAGTAAATAGCCATAGTATGGCTAGGAAAATTTCCTTTTCTTAACTTTTTGATAGTCTAGGATGCTCACATCATTGTACTTCCAAATCTAAACCCCGACACCAGCCTGAATTGGGCCTGGACTACAGCAGCATTAAACAGTGCATAATTTCCATATGACCTGGCTAATTGCCTTTAAGTCTCAAATAAAATCCCTCCTTTTACTGGAAGCCTTCCTCAATTCCTCTTAATGCTGATATCTTCCCTTTGTTCACTATTTCCTATTTATTCTGTATGTAGCTTGCTTGTATATATTTGTTGGCTTATTGTCTCCTCTGTTAGGCTGTAAGCTCCTTGAGGGCAGGGACTGTCTTGCCTCTTTGTATCCTCAGTGCTAAGCATAGTACATGGCACATTGTTGTTATTGTTCCCTCAGTCATAACCAACTCTTTGTGACTCTGTGTACCATACTGCCCATGGGGTTTTCTTGGCAAAGACACTGAAATTTTTCCTCCTCCAATGGACTGTGACAAACAGATTACGTGACTTGTCCAGGGTCACACAACTAATAAGTCTCTTAAGCTGGATTTGAACTCAGGTCTTCCTGACTCCAGGTCCAGTGCTCTCTTCACTGAGCCACATAGGTGCCTCCTACCTGTCACATACTAGGCACTTACTAAATGTTTATAGATTGATTGACAACCTAATGCTCTAAAAGAGTGTTCTGTACTACTGTGTTCTATACTGCTGATTATATAATGAAATTTTAGAGGTTCCAAGATATCAAAACCCTTCATTATTTTCAACATAAAACTATGAGAATAATTTTATACATAAGCAAATATTTCCTTTGATTCTGATTCCTTTCCAGTCAACACATTTCTTTTAGACTTTGCCATGTGGCCCAAGGGATGTTTTCATGGGTGAGTTGGCACAAACCTTATATATTTTCATCAAAGTGAGAATGTTTTCATTAATCTTTCCTATAAAATTCAAGCCCATAGGTTAATAAGAAGATCTTGAGTATTCTACAGATTAACAATGCAGCCCTTGCAGTGCTTAGAACCTCTACAAAAAAGAAAGCCTCCTATAAAATATTATGAGACTTTTTCTGGGGAATGGAGAGGAACTAGTCTAAAAAAATTTATTAGCAGCTCAGAACTTCACTGATAACTTCAGAAAGAATAGATACTTGGTAATTTGGAAAGTTTCCTTCCTTTCCCATCCCTAGTTATTAAAAATGCAGAGATGAGAATTGATAAACATACAAATCCCCGAAAGTAGGGACCTAGATTTGAAATGCTACCTTAAGTCTCTCCTCACACCAATCCATATTTCACATAGCTGCCAAAGTATTTTCCTTAAGTACAGTTCTGATCATGTAACTCCTCTCTTTCTCAACAAACCCTGTGAATCCCTATTATCTTTAAGATCAGTTATAAACCCCTTTATTTAACATTCAAAACTCTTAGAAACCTAGTCTCTCCCTATCTTTCCAGTTTTTGTTTTATTTTGTTTTATTCATAATACTGCTACTTCCTTTCACATATTTTTTGAACCAAGAATACTGGCCTACTAGCTCTTCCTCAAACACAAATCTCTAGCTCTTCTCTCCAGCCTTTGCAGAAGCTGTCCTACACACCTAAAAGTTTCTACCTTTCAAATTCCAACTCTTAGGAGTGTCCATCTTCCGACAAGACTCAGCTCCAGCATTATCTCCTGCATGAGACCTTTTCTCCCACCCCCACTTCTATTCCCCAAAGTTACTAGTGCCTTCCCCTCTAAGGCTACCATTTACCAGTATGCATCAATTTATGTATAGCACCTTCTCTTCCTTCCTTTCAACCTTGAAGCATGCATAGTTGATATGCCAAAGTGAATGGAAGCTTGGCTAGAAATGTGTACTTATCTCCTATTGGAATGTAAGAACAGAAACTTTTTGTTTTCTTTTTTGTATCCTTCATTGATTAACAGAGTCCCTGGAATACAGTAAGTGACTGATGAATGCTTTCCAATTGATTTTGATTACTCACTTCTAGATATATTCATATGACCCACACTAAGAAGCTTTTTTGGAGATTAATGCTGCCAGCAGCAAGATGAAGAATAGTTTTACTGATTGAGAAAATGGGACATAATAAATAAGAAAGAACTTTTTGCAAGTCAAAATATTAGGGATTTTAAGGAACACCTTCTTAATTTAGGCAAATTCTAATGACTTATGTACACAGGATTTAGAGCTAGAAGAAACCATAAAAATCATCTAATCCAACTACTTCATGTTATAAATGAGGAAGCTAAAGTTAAATGGTTTCTTGGATCTTGAAAGTGAAACTCAGGGATAAAGCAAGATTCTCATAATGGGAGATTCTCTGAGGGAAATAAACTACATTCAATTCATTAGTGTTATTGTTTATTTTCATTTCAAATTCTGCCAATTTGTCTTACATAGTTTAAGGTGCTTTTTGGTTGAGTCCTTTATATAATATACCTGACATATATTTTATATACATAGGCAAGATAACAAAGAGGAAAGCATTCTTAATCGTTTCAACAAGAAATAATATTGTTCAGTGTTTTCAGTCATGTCCGACTTTTCCTGACCCCATTTGGGGTTTTCTTGGCAAAGATGATTGGAGTGTTTTGCTATTTCCTTCTCCAAAGAAACAATGACTAAGCACCTATTATGTGAGATAGACTATGCTAGTATCTGGATATACAAAGACCAGAATCAAAGAACATTACCTGCCCTTAAGGACCTTACATTTACTGGAAGGATACAAAAGTTAAAGAGATAAGTAAGTAGAAGACAAATTGGATGAGAGAGAGAACTGATAACTAGGGTGATTAGAAAAGGCTTCCCAAAGGAAGTGGCACCTGATCTAAGCCTTAAAGACTCTGAAGATTCTAAAAGTTGGGCTGAAGAGGAACTACTTTCAGGCCTGGAAGATAACTGATATAAAGACTGCCATAGAGATAGAAGATTGAAAATTGAATACAGGGAAACAAGCAAGTTTGACTATAACAAAGAATGTATAAAGAAGTAATTTGAAATGTCTTGATATGTAGGCAAAAACCAGATTATGCAGGGTTGTGGAGTTTACATTTCATCCTTGAGATAGTAGAGAGCCAATGAAGATTCCTGAGAAGAGGCGTGGCACAGTCAGGTCTGTGCTTAACAAAGAATATTTTGACAGCTGTATGAAGAATGGTTAGGAAGAGAGGAAAATGGGAAGAACTAAGAGGCTATTGTAAAAGTCCAAGGGAAAAATGACTGAAGGCCTGAACTGGGTTGGTAGCTAAGTTAGTGGAGAGAAGAGGAAAATGCAGAGGGGTAAAGGGACAAAAATTTATATAGCATCTACTATGTGTCAGGCCCTGTGGTAAACACTTCACAAATATCACATTTGTCCCTCACAACAACCTTGGGAGGTAGGTGTTGTTACTATCCCCTTTTACACTTGAGGAAACTGAAGCAATCAGAGGTTAAGTGACTTGCTCAGGGTCACACAGCTAGTAATTACCTGAATTCAAATTTCAATTCAGGTCTTCCTGACTCCAGGCCCAGTGCTCTATCCCTATGCCATATAGTGTCCTAAAAGGGACAGATATGGCAGAAAATATAACGATAGAATTGGTGAGGCTTGACAACTGAGTAGACAGTAGGAAGTTGAGGCTGTGAATAAACCTTAGTGAGGGAGGCATCCCACAGGACTAGATATGCAGATATGGCAACTGTCTCCCTGGAAATGAAAACTGAATCTTTGGAGGTTGATTTAATCACAAAGAAAGATGGTGTAGAGAATGAAATGAGACATAGACAGAGCTTTAAGGGATATCCACAAGTAGGGGTGAAGGGACAGATTACTATCTGAAAAAAAGGAAAAAAGAGAGAGAGAATGACAAGGAATAGCCAGAGAGGGAGGAAAGTCAGGAGAGAGAAGTGCTACTAAAAACAAAGGAGGAGTGTCTGTGTGATAAACAGTGTCAAAAATTGAAAAGAGGAAAGCATGGAATTAAGAATCAAGAAAAGAAAAGGCCATTGGATGTAGTAGTAATTAAGAAACCATTGGTAACCTGGTAGAGTACAGTTTCAGTAGTTTTGTGGAATGGGAAATCAGACTGTAAGGAACAGAGAAGTGAGTGGAAGGTGAGGAAGTAGAGAAAATGAATGAGTAAAGAAACCTTTAGGCAGGAGTTAGTTTGACTGCAAATTTGAGGAAAGATCTAAGGATAGCATGAAGTTTTGTTTTGTTTTATTTTTAGAGATGGGGAGAACTGAGTGTGTTTACCTGTAGCTGAGAAGAAGCCAGCAGAGGAGAGGATCGACACACAGAAAGACAGAGACAGAGAGACACACAAAGAGAGACACAGAGGCAAAAAGGCAGAGACTAAAGAAGAAAGATAGAGAGAAGGGAAGATGTAAGGGATATCGTCCCTCTAAGATACTGCTCCATTCACATGGAACAGTTTATCGGTGAAAAGGACAGAAATATTTTTACATAAAGAAAAGAGTTATATCAACTGCCAAAGTATATAAGATATTGCTGCTATTATATAGATAAACATTTTGTTACTAAAAGGAGCAGGCAAAGGGTCTTGTTTAATAAACACTGGCAAGATGAGGATAAATGTGTGTTTTGAGATGGGGTTTAAATGTTTTTAGACAGAGAACAAACTCAGGCATAAAATTCTAATCACTCTGGAAAGCACACAGATTGTAGACTCACTTATATTTGTACAATTTGATTTTTCTTTTTAAAGTAGAGAATGAATTTCTACTTATAAAAAAATAGAAAGATATAAGTAAAAAAAAACAGTTTCAAGGACACAAAATGAGACATTGGACCATGTTGAGGTCTTGTGGCTTTATGGAATTTTGTTACCTCAGCTCATTTTCATATAACTTCTTTATAAAGGGGGGAGGGAATGAGGGAGGGGAGAGAGAGAATGAGAGAGAGAGAGAGAGAGAGAGAGAGAGAGAGAGAGAGAGAGAGAGAGAAAGAGAGAAAAGAAGGAGAAGGAGGAGGAGGAGGAAGAGATCACAAACATTTGAAGACTGACATGATTCATAAAAACTACCAATTTTTCTGTTGGTGGTGGGGGGGATTTGCTAGGCAATGGGGTTAAGTGACTTGCCCAGGGTCACACAGCTAGTGAGTGTTATGTGTCTGAGGTGGGATTTGAACTCAGGTCCTCCTGATTCCAGGGCCGGTGCTCTATCCACTGCGCCACCTAGATGCCCCCAAAACAACCAATTTTGGAAGGAAAATTTGGGGAGTTCCTATGGTTTAAGTGAAAAGTGACTCATAGAAAGTAAGGAAGCTCTCATTTAAGCCACTGAAAATGAAATACGAACATAAAGAGAATTGCTGAAAAAATATTTACTTAAGTGATGTCTGATTGATGGGATAGATAATTTATTTCATTGGCAAAGCACCTCATTGATAATATTTGCTCTTCACTGAGACCCAGAGTTGCACCTTTTCACAGTGGCCTATTGTCTGTGGTCACCTCTTGTCAGAGAAGGAATAAAGACAGGTTTTGCAGTTACTTTGCATATTAGAGAATTGGCTGGGCTTATTTGCCTTGCTTAAAGAAGTAACCTGAGATTTTGATTAATTAGGAAAAAAATTAAATAAAACTTAATTTAAAAAATGTTCAGACTGAGTTGTGTCACGATGAGCTCAGTTCTGATTAAACAACCCTGGGTGAGTGAACAATTGGCTGAACTGAATAGCCAGTTTGATGAGCTTTGCAGTTTTCTGGTTCAAAGTGAACTGCTATTCACATTAAGAGGTAATACTTTCTAAATGACCTTTTCAGGGTGATCAGAGGTTGAAAGAACTTGTAAAAGCTACAGTTAAAGGAAAGAAGAGGATTTGCCCAACTAAAGAGCAGTGATGGACCAACAGAAGCAGCTTTATATGATATAGTTTTATATCAAGGCCTATAGCCTTTAGTTGTGAATTACTTCAAGACTATGGACATTTCTATCAAATGTCACACCTTGCCAGGTGTGTGTTCCCACTCTCCCTCACAGATTCTGAGTTCATTGTTGAGAGAGAACCAGGTTAATGTATAGGTTGTGTTGTAGCTTATTATTTGTGCACTTGATTTAATATAGGATTATTTATGATTGTTATTAATTTTGCTTTGTCATTAAGTAAAATGGCTATGCTGAGAACGTAGAGTATCATTATTGTGAATATATATAGAAATATAGAAGTGGGAGCTCAAGAATGAGAGTGGTGAGCAGAACCTAGACCTGCCAGTATGAGGGGAGGTTAGAGTAAAGGAGTCAACCCAGAGAGAGAGCAGATCTCACTATGCCCAGGTGAGACGTACTGAGGCCCCTACATAGTAGGGGATGGCTATCCAATGTCACCCACTGATAGATATAACATTGCTACTACATTGATGTACAATAAGAGACATAAAAGGATAGAAAAACAAAATTAAACTAAAACAATTAAACTAAAATTAAACTAAAAATTAAACTAAAACAAAAAACTACAAGTAGAGGGTTAGGCCCTGGCAAGGAAAAGAATCTCCCCCCACCCCCTTAACAAATCCCTGACAAAAATAAACCAACATTTACCTAGTATCTACTAAATACAAGATACTGTTCTAGGAACTGGGAATACAAAGATAAAAAAATAAAACTGATTCTTTCTGAAGAGTATTTATTAAGCACTTAATTCTACATCCTCAAAATTGTGCCAAGCATCAGGGATATATATACAATGTTGGCATGGTGACATTAAACATAATATCGCGCATTTTTATATTGAATTTTAAAAAAAATTAAATTTTTAAAAATATAAAAATTACATTATTTCATTTGAGTTTTAAAGCAACCCAATGTGGTATGTATTATGTCCACCTTATAAATGAGAAACTAACCTGCCCATAGTCACATGACTAACAAATGGAAGATCATGGATTAGAACACAGGTCTTTTAGTGCCAAATTCATTGTCCTTTATACGGAATTGAATATGACATTTTAATTTTAGCCTATACTTGAGTTCCTCCCTAGGAAAAGAAGTTGACTGAATTTAACAAACATTTACTATACATAATTCCAGAAGGATATGGAATTAGGACCAATGGGTAAAAAAAGTAAAAGGGAGGCAGATATGGTCCATCAGAAAAATATTTTTGACTACAATTTTCCAGTAATGGAACAGGTGAGAGTATAAGACATTGTTACCTTAATTTATGTAAATAAAAACTCTACTATAATCAGGAATACCTTAGACAGAATTATTTCATAAGTAGTATATTGGACAACATGAACTCAGAAATCAGTTGCAATTCTAAGATTCTATGATAGATACACATGTTCAAGTTTTTTACTATTTAATAAATATGAGCAGCAAAGTAACCTTATAGAACCACTTTGAGGTTCAAATAAACCCGTAGAATGGTGTGGTTTTAGAGTTTGATTTTAGAGTTGGAAGGGATCTTTGAGGTTATCTAGGCAAACCTCTTCATTTTACAGATTAGGAAAATGGAAGAGTTCAGATTTGGACACAGGTTTTGGACTTTTACACTATACTCCACTAACCCCAGGATATCCTGAGTTATGATTCATTAGATTCTCTTGACAGAGTGGAAATAGAACACTCAACAGGAAATCAGGATTTTATTTTTTTAAATGATATTGGTAGAGAAAACAGGACCAAAGATGGGATTGGGCTAAATGGAACAATGTTAACTGATAACAGAAAGAAAGAAGAACTGCTCAATGCTTCCTCTTCCCCCCCCCCCCTTTTAATTGCAAAGGAGAACACCCTTTATTCTGGAAATGACAAAACAAAAATGACTGGGAAATGATACTCAAGATAAGTGCTAAAAAGCTAGTAAGAGAATACCTAGCAGCCCTTGATGAATTCAGGTCACCTGGTCCCCATGAATGATGTCCTCAGGTCCTGAAAAAACTGGCAGATGCAATTGCTGAGCCACTGCTCAGTGATATTTGAAAAATCATGGGAAATGGGAGATATACAACAAGATTAGAAAAGGGCAAATGCCTTGATTTTTAAAAAAAGAAGAAGAAGAAAGAAAAGGAAAGAGAACAGTGTCTGTAAACTATAGGGCACTGAGCTGGCTTTGACTCTTGAGAAAGTTCTAGAAGAGATCTATAAAGCTGTGAACGAATGAAAAAAGCCATTATTGTTTGCTAGATGCCAAGAACTGTACTAAACACTAGGGATATGATTTGAAAAAGTGAGACAGTTCTTGCTGTCAAGGAGAAAGTATTTAGAAAGGGAAGAGATGATTACTAAGAAGCAACATGGCTTCATCAAGAACTGGTACTTGAACTGAGAGAAGTCATATTTCCTTTTTTTTTTTAATAGTATCACTAAGCTAATAGAGGAAAGTGGTGTAGAACAATGGCATGAAACTCAAATATAAAGAAAGAGATCTC
Source organism: Phascolarctos cinereus (assembly GCF_003287225.1). Lineage (NCBI taxonomy): Eukaryota > Metazoa > Chordata > Mammalia > Diprotodontia > Phascolarctidae > Phascolarctos > Phascolarctos cinereus. Next base: position 226,777,262 of record NW_027556098.1, on the reverse strand, counting down.
TGTGGGAAGCATATTAATTTAGAAAACCACAAATTAACACTATCTATGTTGTATTGCATTTTCATTTATTTTGTTAAACATTTCCCCAATTACATTTTAATGTGGTTCCTATTATGGGTTGGGAATTTTCACCCTGGGTCACTGAGTTTGACATCTCTGGTGTACATGTAGTTTATCTGGATTTTAGGAAAGCTTTAGGGAGAAGATGTAGAGATGGATTTAAAACTCATAGGATGGTCAGACTGGTAGAGTAGTTGTTAATGGTTAATATCAATGTGGCAGGAAGTCTCCAATGGCATACTCCAGGGGTCTATGCTTGATCCTAGGCCATTAAACCTTTTTAATCAGTGATTTAGATAAGAGGCATAGATAGCATACTCACCAAATTTGCAGATGATACAAACATGGGAGGGATAGCTAACACAAGGAGTCAGGAACTGATAGGATTTTAATAGGTTAGAGTGTTGGACTGAACTAATAAGATGGAATTCAGTAGGGATAACTATAAAGTCTTGTAATTTAGTAGAATGAAAAAAAGTGTATTTCACAAATATAAAATGGGAGAAAATCTGAAAAAGATCTGGAGGTTTTAGTGTACCATAAGCTCAAAATGAGAAAGCAGTTTAATGTGATGGCTAACAAAAGCTAAAGAGATTTTGGACTACAATGAGAGAGGCATTCCTTCTAGAAATAGGGAGGTGATAGTCCCACTGTACTCTACTCTTGTCAGAAATCATCTAGAATATTGTGCTCAGTTCTAGGGGGCACAGCTTAAGAAAGACATTGATGAGTGAGAAAGTAAGTATTCAGAAGGGTAACCAGGATGGGGAAGGTCCTTTGTTCATGTCACATGAAGATTGATTGAAGAAAGTATGTTTAGCTTGGAAAAGAGAAGGCTCAGGGGAGACATAACTGGTAGTTGTCTTTAAGTATTTGAAGGACTGTTAAGTAGAGAGTAAATCTGATTTGTTCTGTTTGGCCCCTTCAGGGGAGCCAGAATCCTTCATCATCATTTTACCAGTAATGGGTGGAAGGGTACAAAGAGAAAAAATTAGTCTTGATATAAGGATAAACTTCCTAACAATTAGAGTTTTTCAAAAGGCAAATGACTTCCCTCAAGAGGTGGTAGGGTCCTTCCTTCTTGAAGGTATTCTGAGGCTGGATGACCACTTACATATATGGCATAGTGAAGATTATTGTGTGTGTGTGTGTGTGTGTATTGGACTATGTAGGCACTCAGGTCTCTAATAAAATTCTGAGAATAAAAAAAAAATCTTAAAAAAAAGTTCTTAGTTGTAGCATTAACAACAACACTATCCATTCAGTAATCGATGAAGTCAGCCTGAAAAAGAAATTAGTGGTAATGACTGATTAATTGACAAGAAAAGCACCTGATAAATTTTGAAACATATGGGTAGGAAGAATAAGACCTCAAAGGAACAAGGCTGGAAATACTTGGGTAAAAGAAACCCAGATGTCTGTGGATAGACTGGCACTGAGAGGGGACACTGAGGAAAGAATGCCTTTTTCCAGGACTTCCCTCAGCATAGTTCTTGGATGCTTGTAGAAGCTTTCCTTAATGCCTTCCTTAATACAGGCATACCTTGCTTTATTGGGCTTCGCAGATACTGCATTTTTTACAAATTGAAGGTTTGTGGCAACTCTGCATTGAGTAAATCTATCATTGCCATTTTTTCCAACAGCATGTGCTCACATTGTGTCTCTGTGTCACATTCTGATCATTCTCACTATATTTCAAACTTTCCCATTATTATTATATCTGTTACGATGATCTGTGATTAGTGATCTTTGATGTTACTATTGTAATTGTTTTAGAGTGCCACAAACTGTGCCTATATAAGGCAGCAATTTTAATAAATGTTGCATGTTTTCCGATTGTTCCTTGACCAGCAGTCCACCATCTCTCTCCTTTTCCTCCAGCCTCCCTATTCTCCGAGATACAACAAAATTGAAGTTAGGACAATTAATAACCCTACAATGGCCTCTAAGTGTTCAAGTGAAAGGAAGAGTCAATGGAGGCAACAAACTTCACTGTTGTCTTATTTTAAGAAATTGCCACAGCCACCCCAACCTTCAGTAACCGCCACCCTGATCAGTCAGTGGTAGTCAAAAATGAGGTAAGACTTTCCACCAGCAAAGAGATTATAGTTTGCTAAAGGCTCAGATGATGGTTAGTGTTATTTTTTTAGCAAAAAAGTACTTTTTAATTAAGGTATGTATATTATTTTTTTAAGAGATGGTACTAGTGCATAGATATATAAACTGGGAAATCAAAAAAATCATGTAACTTACTTTATTGCTGTACTTGCTTTATCGAGGTGGTCTGGAAGCAAACCCACAATATTTTTGAGTCTGTCTATGTCTCTCTTTACTGCCATAACTTAGTCCTACTTTTGCTGGAAAGGTATCTTCTTCCTGGCTCTTAGCTCTATGAAACTCCCCAATTTCAGCTATAACTAGAGGCTTTTATCCAGGACTTTTATACAGGACTTAAGAAGGCATGAAGGAACTTCCCTAGCTAATTAGAACATACTTCTTGTCTGGCAGGCACCTTTTCATTTCAAATGGCTTTCAAAGATTTTTCACACTTAGTCTAAGACCTAAAAATGAAATTGATTGATTGGGCATGTTATCACTTACTTTCAGTAAGCTGGGGTTGAGGAAATCAATCAAACCCACCTACCCAGTTCTATACATATTACACACACACACACACACACACACACACACACACACGCGTGCGCGTGAGCACCTGTAACATTTTGAAATTTGTTTCAGGATCATGGGACTCTAGTTTTAAAGTTGGAGGAGATCTTGGAGATGATCTTGTCCTACACAGACAAATGCTTTCTCCCAGCTCTGCGTATTGATGTTAAAGTTTTGGATTTAATCAGATGATGTATAATGATCATGCTAATCCTGTGCTTTGAGTCTCAAAAGGAAGAGTACATGTTTCTCTTTGACTTCACTGCTATGGACACAAAAAATCATGGTCAGTCAACCAAGGAAAAGCAGTAGCAACAAAGCAGAGCTACCTCTATAACATACATTTCGGGGATATACGAGGCACGGCACAATTGGTGCTAGAGTGGACTTCATTTGGATCTGCCAATTGCCCTCATTCAATGCACATAATAAGGGAAAGTGAAGCAGACACATATGATTGATCATGATGCTAGCTTGCAATCTTTTAGTGGTAGGGTGGGAGGATAGAGGACTGCTCCAGATGAGGAAACTCAAACTGATTTGGAAAGTTCCATCCAATAAGGTCCTTCTCATACATGGTATATGCCTTAGTTTCTGTGTATACAATGATTAGATAATACATGATCCTGATCACCTCATGTAGCCACTGTTAAGATGAAGGGTCCTAGATCCTTAGAAATACCTACACACATATTCAAGGTATTTTCACTATTGGAGTCTGCAGAAAAACAGTATCGAAAAAGGGAGAATTAAGCTCCATCAGAAGATGTTTTTATACTAATGAATAAGGTTCTTATTTGACTATTCTACTGTAAAAGACACTATATCCTTTATTTTTCAAAAGTCTGAATTTTCAAATATGAAATAAAAGACCCTTTCCAAACATTATAAAATATGTACAAGACATGTTATATTTTAAACACCTATGAGGTTGAAACCATGTCATTTTCATTCTATTTGCAGCAGGATTAATAGAGAATTTGTCATGACTGAACTAAAAGATACTTGATAACAAATGGTTAGAGGGCACAGACTGATATTTAAGAGGTAAGGTTGCACCAAGGTGGCTTTGATGGGCCACTTTCTATTGAGGGTAACCAGATATGACATTTTTTTTTATAAAGGTCTGGATTGCTAAAGAGAGGGAATGCCTTAAGAGTGCTTTAATGGGAACAGCTGCTGAATAGGAAAACATATATGTGTGTATATACACATACACTATACACACACATGTATACATGTATGTGTACACATATACACATTTATGTATAAATATGTAACTGTATGTCTACATATGCATATACTTATCAATTTATATAAATACATGGATACATGTCTATATATGTATATATATAGTCCTTTTGAGAAAAAGGAAGCTATACTAATTTTTTTTTCAATAAATTTCAAGTGAGTATTAGGTCCTTCCAAGCTCAATTACATGGCATACTCTTATAATGATTAAACTGTCTCTCACTGTACTTTAAATGATATACTACCTAACCAAGGCACTAGTGCTATGCATACTGAGAATACTGGTTGTGGTTGATAGGTTAAGATCAGCTCTGGGTTGTTTGAGAATATGCCTCACCCTTACTACAAGCTTGGCTGTTACTGTACATGCCTCCTTTTGTGTAAGGTCACTCAGCTAGATTAAACTGCTTGCTTTACCACCACATCTCTTTAACACCCTCAAACACCTGCTTTCCAGGCTCCCAAGAACAATACTATAATGAAGGTAGGATGAGCTTGCCATATCAGAGGGCCTACAAAGAGTAGGCACTCAGTTAATGTGTAATGATGATAAAAATCTTATCTACATGTCTTCACATGGCACGACATATTTTGTGTCTGTATCCATACTGTGTAGAAAGAAAATCAATTAATAAAATAAAATATAATATGGGAAAGATCAATTAACACTTGATCATTTAAAGAGATAGCTTTTTTGTCAATTCAAGTTGAGAAGCAGAGGGAACCAACTAGTATCAACTTCAGCTCAGACAATCAGTCAGTCAACAAAAATTCATTAAGCCCTTCTATGCATCAGGCACTGCGGAGATAACAAAGAAAAGGGGGCAAAAACATAGTTCTTGTCTTCAAAGAGCTGGCATTCTAATGGGTAAGACAACGTGCAAACAATGATGTACTTACAAGATACATATAGTTGGCAAGTAACTGAGCCATAGTATCAATTCAAAGAATAAGAATAAAGGGTTTGTATTCTAGAATTTTCATCACCTAAGTTGCATTCTTCTAGAGAAGGAGTGGGGAACCTGTGGCCTCACATGTGGCCCTCTAGGTCCTCAAGTATGACACTGTGACTGAATCCAAGTCAATCCAAGGTGGCACTTGAGCACCCAGAGGGTCACGGGTGACCTCAAGGCCAAGAGTTCCCACAGTGTTCCAGAGTTTTCAAATCTTTCTTCAAATATCACAATCTGACAACATTTTATCTTTTCCAGATAAATTCAACCAGTGTCTCCTATGAAACAAAGGAAATCAACCCAGAGAAAGAAAACATCTTTAGTGTTGACTTCAGGCATTTAAGATTTAATGGCAACTCATGTCTTTGTAGTGCCTCTTACTTAGAAGAGATAATGCATGTGAAGATAGACAAAATTGTAGGTTCAGTCATGTCAAAATTTGATTTATGCCAAAACAGATCTAGTGGTGTCAACAACAGCAAAATAAGTGACAAGTTTTAGACTCCCAGAAAGAGCAGTCAATTCAGTAATTGTTTACCTTTCTGCAACTAGATATGATGCACAAATCCTTTCAAAGACACATACACAGAGCTTTACCATTTTTATTTCTCCTTGAGCAAACCTTAGGAATCTAATAAAATGCTTTAGCTCTACAGACCAACACATATCTTAGTGTTTTTGCCCTCCCCGAACATTTTGGCGTGATATGACTTTTGCCATAAAAAACAAATAATTAAATAAATAAATTGAAGTGGGACTGACAGAATTCCGAGTAAACAAAGCCTCAACCAAAAACACTGCTTCTGTGGGCTGGGAGCTCCAATACACAGTCATCTGCAAATGGACAACTTTAATTCAATTCCTGGCACCATTGGCCGAGCTCAGAATTCTCCTATCTCTTCACACCAGGGGTTTGCTCTTTTAAGCATTGCTCCCTGAAGGGAAGGAAAAACTAGAGAGAGAGGATTTCCAATGACCCTGCACAGATGAATGAATATGTCAATGGTGAATATTGGTTCAGCTTTGAAATAGGGAATCCTGCAGTGGTCTCTCTGCTACAGCCCTTCTATAGCAGTATATGTCACCAAAGACTTGTGTGAACAGGAATCCTTAAAGAGCAGTATAATGAATGGTAAATATTGAAAACAAAAGCCATAACAACTATTTTTTTAGAAAGTTTTAATGTTTAAAAAAATCTAAATATTCAGGGACAAATGAGAATATTAAGCTCTTGTGTCAACACAATTTAAAACCCCAAGCCCTAAAAAGTAAACCCCAAAATTCTAATTGCTAACAGGCAATTACTAGCCTAGTATCCATTTGATAGATATTCAGAAACAATTAGATATTGCAAAATGCATTACAAGAATGTCTTACTTCCTCCTTCCCCCTTTGCAATAATGACTAGAAGGTATCACATGGGTGTGTGCATGCATGGACACACACAAATACATGTACACACCAGGGCAAAGAGAAGCAATATCGTTTCGTTTTATGTGGAAGATAAGAATTGAAGTTACTAATCTTGTAACTGGGTTAGTTGCAAAAATTCTGCCTGAGTAACTGCAGAACAGGCATCTCTTTCCCCCGTGCTTTCTGGTTAGTTTTTATTCAGCTATCAATCAATCAATTACACTGTGACATGATGTAATTTCCTAATCATACTAATATTCATGCTTTTATCACTATCGAACCTAGAGCACATACATTTCAATGAGACAGAAGTCTAATTATTTAAATATGGTATAGCATATTACATCTCCAAGGCTGTTTCCTTTATGAGTTTTTCTCCCCTAAAAAACATCTAATTTAATTTGCAAAGAAAAAATACATTAAAACAGCATTATAACCCTCCAGTAAGTAAAGCTGATTCTTGCAGATCTCAATAAGCATATCTTTCATTCTCTCCACCTCCCCCCACCTCCTTCCCCATTGTTTGGCCATGGATATTCACTTTAAATTATTATTATTTGTGTTCAGGAGGAGCTTGCTGACAAGAATAATGAAACTGCATCTATACCATGGGAGAAACCACTCTTAGTTATTGTGCATGATTGAAAATAATTAAAAAGAAAACTTTTCACTACAATTTACCTGAGAAAACTCAGCATATATGGTTTTGTAGGAATTACAATTTTGCCCTGAAAATGATTCTTATTCATGGCCTGGGGAAGAGATATGATCTAAATTCCTACAATACATTTCCTTATAAAGCTCACATAGTTTAAATTTATTTTTACCATTTTATTTGCTATTTTTACCATAATATTTGTTATTTAAGGATCTAAGTAAGTGCTTCTTTGATGAATGTTACTGGAAATGTCTGCAATGACTATACCTAGATTCTAGCTTGAGGCAGCTGGCTGGCACAGTGGATAGAGTGCTGGACCTGGAGTCAGGAAGAATCATCTACCTGAGTTCAAATCAGGCCTCAGACACTTACTAGCTATGTGACCCTGGGCAAGTCCCTTAACCCTGTTTGCCTCAGTTTCCTCATCTGTAAAAGTGAGCTGGAGAAGGAAATGGCAAATTACTCCAGTATCTTTGCCAAGAAAACCCCAGAGTCAAAAAGAGTCAGACATGACTGAAAAATGACTACAAAACAGCGGATCTAGATTACTTCACAATGAGATAGTTACCTGTGTTCTTGATCCATAATTATAAGTTTTGTTGAACAAATTTATTTTAAGGAAAGTTATAAATAGAAAACGTCTCCTTGGATTTCTATTGTCAGAAAGATTCAAAGTCAGGTGCCCACAATTATCACTTGTTCCACCTGTCTGAAGCAAACAATCCGTGCAGCCACAGAAATAGCTCTTGAGATATGTTTAACATCACACACTGCACATTCTCTAGAGATTCCAGGAGATTCCATTGCTCTCTTAAATGGAATTCAGCACAAAGAAATGGGAACTAAGTAGGAAATAGTAAAAAGGAAAGAAAAGATGATATTATGAACCAAATACACACACAGTTTTTCAGACTGAGAGAAAATCTGCTCAAACACCTTAAAAAAAGAGCCCTGGTTTCTTCAGTAATATTTTTTTAAAGTTTTTTTTTAATGTGGTATTTTATTTCTATTAATCTTCAATTGTATTAATAATTTAAATTTAAGTTATACAGTAATAGAGTGATAAAGTGGAATTCTAGATTTGGAGTCAGAAAGAAAGGGTTCACAACCTGACTCTGACTCTTACTAGCTGTGTGACTGTGGACAAGTCTCTTAACCTCTCTGCTCCTCAAGTAACTCTCTTATCTACTAAGTAATAGCCAGGTGGACCCACAGCAATGAAATAAGAAATTCTTCATTTTTATTGACAATCATATGTACATACACAAAATACTATTTTGCTTATAGATTTGCTAAAATTTAACACTCATTTTAAACAGATATGAAGAGATGGAATATGGCAAAATAGAAAGATCACTGTTCTAGAGTCAAGGACTTGGGTTCAAATCCTACTTATTAATTTACTACCTACAAAACCTTGGGCAAGTCCCTTAACCTCTGTAGGTCTTTGTTTCTCCATCTTTAAAATGAGAAAGATTGGGCTACATAATTGAGGCATCTTCCCGCTCCACATCTATGATTCTATGATGTGGATTAAATTTTTTATCATATGTAATAAGTCACACTCAGGATTACTTGGTTGAAAAGTTGTGTGCCAGTAACAGCAAGATTGTAACCGTGATCAAATGCAAAAGACTTAGCTACTCTGATCAATACCATGAGTATTTGGATCTCAAAATGTTAAAAAAGATGAATGATAAGAATGAAGAAAAAAAGAAAAAAAAGAAAAGAAAATAAGAAGAAGTGTGTGTGTTTGGTTGCGTGTGTGTGTATGTGTTTGTGTGTGTCTGTGTGTGTGTATATATGAAAGTATATGGTCATGAGTTCCATGAGATGGACAATAATGGATGAATTGTGATCTCCATTCCTGAAGGGAACTTCCACAGTAATGAGATCACAGATTCATTTAGATATTTGAGTAGGTATGTTTGCAAACTCTAATGTTCCCATAAATATTCATGTTACACAACAGTAACACTCCTTTTTAGAGAAAAGAGGTCTCAAAGATAATTCTAAACGATTTTTTAAGCTCAGCAAATCTTTACAAAATTGACAGCTAATTTATAATTATAGAAAAATTAATTTGTTTAATCAAGATAACAGAATAGTGGACAGGAAAATTCAACTATGTTAAATTCTTCTTACAGGAACCACTTTAATGGCCATGTACTACAATTGCAAAAAAAAAAAATGGAATATATAGGTCTATTCCTAGTCATTCAGAAGAAAACATCAATAAGCAATTTATTCCATTAAAAAATAAACAAACAAACACGAAATCCCAGTATGCCCTCAAAATATGTAAAAAAAATAAAGCTAAATATATGAGCATAATAAGCTTATTAATCTTGACTGCTAATGCTAAGTAGAGTTTGAGTATTTTTTAAAATGTGTATTTAAATAGATATTTTATCCATTTATCTGAACGAGGGGTTTTGTGGACCAGTAGCTATCATTTCAGTCTCTGAATTACTTAATAAATCGAAATTTATTGATTTTAAAATCTATTTGCTTTGATTCTCATGCCAAGTGAATGGTCTCTAAGCTATATTTATATACATGAAAGACAGGGTTAATATTTACACCTGAGAAAAATAGAAAACTTGTTCCTTGGGGAAAGAAAAAAAGCTTTTTTTTTTGTTTCCCCTCTTTCTATCCCTCCACCGTCTCTTAGACAAGTATTTTGGATGAAACTGGTGCTGCAGAGTTCTGGCCTCTTGAACCTTAAATCTTCTAAATGGTGATAAATACAAAGGGGACCCAAAGAGTCATTTCCTTATCCCTTAACAGACAACTTGGCATCAAGTGCTCTGTGTGCTGGAAACTCTCAGTCAACCAACATAATACTGTACAGATGGAACATTTATTCTAACAGTGGGGGCATGATAGGGATGACACCAACTCTTTACATTAAAATTGTCATACAGTGCTTTACAAAAAGGGTTTTCTGTAAGGTTGGGGGTATTTGATAATTAAGTTAGTGAGTAATATTATATTTCAGTGAGAACAGAAACTTGCATATTTTCCCTGCTACTTCAATACATTTATAACTGGTTTTTGAGACATACTCCCACAGGCAAGAAAGATGTTAGGAACTTAGCTGCATCTGGCCATGTGCCTGTTTCTTTGCTGAAGTATATAGGTGCTTTGAAATGCTGAAGTGATCCCTTCATTGGCTGCTGAAGGAGGAGTGGTTGGCTAGGTTAGAGTCAGGAGTGAGTTGTTGGGCTGTTGCAGGAGAAGCAGGAGCAAGTCTCTAAGATGGAACTGGGATTTAAGCATGAGAGGAATGCCTGAGAAGCTGAACATTGGAGGTACGGGAGAGCCAGTGGGCTGATGCTGGAGTCTTACATGCTGCAGCTGCCTCTGCTTTCAGTGGCCAGAATTGAACAATATTTGCTGACTTTCCATTAAGGAAAAAAGGTTTCTGACTATGATATAGAGCAGGACTGTACAACCTGTGCCCTGCCAAAAATGTAGAAGAATCTCTACATTTTTTGCAGGCCACCTGAAATCCTTTGGTGGGCCACAAGTAGCCCAAGGGTCATAGGTGATGCAGGCCTGATAGAGTCTTCCTTTCCAATCCCCTCCTCACTGTACCTGTAGGACGGAAGATAGCTATGCAGTTTATTTTATTATATAAAGTCATTTTTCTCATTTCTGTTTAAGTAGTTTGAGCCCCAGCCCCGCCCCCCCAAATGCTAGTCATTATCCTAGATGGAAACTGAGACAAATTGAGAGAGAATCCTATGATTATGATTTGTTAATAAATTTCAAACAAACTTCCAAATGCCAAAACTGAACTAGATACAAGGATTTCCTTCCTCTGCCCTAGGCTAGAAAACTAGACAGAGTACACTTGTATTTGCCACAAAAGAGAGTCAAAATGAGGAGACCATGTTAGAAGCTCTCTCTCCTTTTAAAGGGTCCACTGAATCATTGGTCCCACAACCTAAGCAGCCACTGAATGCATTGCTTTGTCATATCCTAGAGCTCATGTCCTTCAAACTTGAGCTAGCACATAGCCAAAAGCAACCAATCCCTGGATATTTTCTCACTGCTTGCAGGGAGGGATCACAAGGTCTCACAAGGGGGTTACACCTTTGTCTTTAGTTGAAAGCCACAATCAGACCTCCCTCAAAATTCATTTAGAAAACATATTATAGGTGCAGTTTAATGTGATTTAAAGCAAAGTCACAATAAATCTTTTTTAAAACCATACAAATAAATTATCAATGTCCTCATTTTTGCAATTGAATTTTGGAAGGAAAGAAGGACTTATTAAGAGCTTACTATGTGCCAGGCATTATACTAATAGCTTTACAAATGTAATCTTAGTTGATCCTCACAACAACTCTAGGAGGTAGGCACTATTATTGTACCCATTTTACAGTTGATGAAACTGAGGCAGAGATTAAATGACTTGCCCAGTCACATAGTAAGTCTCTGAGGCCAGACAGGAGCTCAGGTCTTCCTGACTTCAAGTTCTACACTCTATCTACTGTGCCATCTTGCTGCCTCAAAGGGTAACAGAGATAATCTAGAGCAAAAGGGCAATATACATCATATAGATTGCCTCAACTTACTGATGAGGAAACTAAAATCCATTTTTTTTGCCCAAGGTTGCATGACTGTTTTGCAGAAAGAATGATAATAGGACCCAGGTTTCTTTTATTTCTTATTATTTATTTATTTCATTCTGAATTAGAATAAATAAAATAAATAAATAAATAAATGAATTTAGAATAAAATAAAATTCTGAAATTAAGAAATAAAACAAGCATTTTCATAACAGTGGAATAGGAAAAAAAAGATGATTGTACATAACATTGCAAATCTGTTACGTGCAACTTCCATTTATTTTAAATATACAATAAAATTATCATGTAGCTTTCTTTTTTTCTTCTCTCCCTAATCCTAACCTTTTGACTCTGTCATCAAGGAGTACTTTTTAAAGCTTCTACTAGGTACCAGGAATTGTGGATACAGAGAGTAAGATAGGCAGTCTCTACTCTCAAGAAATTACTGTTCTTCTCAGAGAATACCACATATTCACAGATAAGTAAGTAAGGGATACATTAAAAAAAAAGTCATAACTTTGGGGGTGGGAGCACTACCTAATAGGGGAGATTAAGAAAGACCTTTTGAAGGAGATGGCACTTAAACTGAATTAAGACTATAGTGAGTAGAAAGAGTATTCTAGGCACTGGAGATAGCCTCTGAAAAGTCAGAAGGGAGAAATGTTGAACATGAAGAACAGTAAATAGGTCAGTTTGTCTGGAGTTTGGAGTTCATGAGAGCAGAGTAAGGCAAAATTAATTTCTGGAAAGACAAATTGGAGCCAGATGTTGAAGGGTTTCAAGAGCCAAAAAGCAGGATTTGTATTGTAATCCTAAAGACAATGGGGAGCCACTGAAGCTTCTTGAGCAGGGAAGTAAAAGGTCACATTTTGGAAATATGACTTTGGCAGCTGAGTGAAGAATGGATTGGAGGAATGACTGGAAGAACCAATGAGGAGACTATGACAATAATCTAGGTGAGAGATGATGAGAGCCTGGAGTAGGATGGTACTCAGATGAGTGGAGAAAAAGGAATGTGAAAGACAGATGTAGAAGAAGATGTAGACCTGAAACTAAAAGGATTTATCAAGTGATTGACATCAAAGATATTTCCTAGGTTTGAACCTGGGTAACTGGAAAAATGGTAGTGTCCGTGTCAAAAATAAGAAAGTTTAGGAGGAGGGGTGAGTTTAGGGATAATGATGATGAATTCTGTTTGGGACTTAATGAGTCTGACATGCCTATTCTACCACCCACCTGGAGATGTCCAGCAGGTAGATGGAGATGTAGGCCTGAAGCTGAAAAGGAAAACAGGAGGACTGGATATGTAGATTTAGGAGTCATCTGCATAGAGGAAATAGCTGAAAGTATTAGGAGTGATGAGATAAATAAGAGAAAGTATAGAGAAATGGAAAGCACCCAAGACAGAGCCTTTTGAAATACACCCATTCATAGAGGGTGGGGACATGGATGGTGATCCTGCAAAGGAGAAAGAGAAAGATGGAACTGATGGGGTAGACGAGAACCATGAAAGACCAGCTTCCCAAAAACAGATAGGAGGCAGTATCGAGGAGAAAGAAACAGGGTGACGAGCTGTGTCAGGTGCTGCAGAGAGGTCAAAAAAGATTTGAAAAGACCACTGGATTTAGAGAGAAAAAGAACATTGGTAATATGGAGAGAGTTCAGGTCAACTGAGTGACTTCTGAATTGAATTTTTGTGTGATGAAAAGAGCACTGTGAAAACTGTGTTTAATTCTCAGCTCTGCCATTAACTTCTTTTGTCTTTGGGCTAATCTTTTAATTTTTCTTGGCCTCAGTTTCACCTCTAATAAAATTAGGTGGTTAGACTAGTTGACCTCCAAGAGATTTTCTAGCTCCAGAAATTTATGGTTTTTTGGTCTTAGAACAAATGGGGCCTAGAAACAACAGTTGTAACTAACTGAACAGAAAAACACAAGGATGACTCCAATATTGTTTTTTTTTGGGGGGGGTGGGGGTAATTAGGCTATTAGTCACATGAAACAAGCAAACTTTAAAATGAAGTGGTTTATAGCATAAATTATCAACATTTGTGTTAATAATACCTTGAGAAGCAAGCATGGACAATAGCTAGGAGAAAGGGAGACCTCGGTTCAAATTCTACTTCTGGCACTTAAACTAGCTGTTTAACTCTGTTTGCTTCATCTTGTCAAATGGAAATAAGAGAACCTACCTTACATAGATACTGCGAGGTTCAAATAAGATCATATATATATATATATATATATATTCTATAAAATTTAAAGCAAATTTCAGTTTTTGTCATTATTGTTACCTGCCTAGATCTATGTTTTTCTTGGTATTTGGAAATCCCACTGAGGAAATTTCCTCTAGCAATGAAGATCAGCAACTCTTTTTCAATCTTTGGTCTCAGGGAACTTCCTGGGCCCGATGAGAGGTTAAATAACTCTTCTCCAGGGTTTCAGAACCAGTATGTTAAAAACAGAACTTAAAACCATATCTTCCTGATTCTGAGACTGGCTGTCTAGCCAATATACTATACTTCTCATTGTCTCTCTTGTTTTAACTTTCAGTTGATTCTTTTCATCAATATTCTCACCTCTAACAAAAATACAGTTTATTTTTTAGGGAAAGGACTATTCAGTAACACATTCCTTTAGGGGAAAAAAATAATTTCCTATTTCATTCTGTCATCTTGTGCATACAATTAAAAGATTAGTTGTTAAACTTTATAACTCTCACTTATCCAATATGGGAAAAGTTGTGATAACTGAACAGGAGAGCTCTATGCATGTGTTTTATTGTTGTTTTTTTCTCACACAGATGTGCCAAAGAAATTGCATTTATTTTGGATCAAATGAAAATTTTCATTTCTATACTCTATTTTGTTTTGAGTACATTTAAATATAAATGGTCCCCAATACATACACAGGTTTTATTCTGAAAGATGATTCAGTAGATTGACTTTTGGGAACCTGAAACACATTTTTCTATAGAAACAGTGCTATAAAAGGTGATTTACCTGCCTTCAAAGATCTATTTATCCTATAATGTACCTAAAGTTTCAAAGATAGACTTTTTTCAGAGGTGAACATTTTGGAGTCATTATAAGTTCTGGGTAATTTCCTAAATGCAATCCAGCTGTCTTGCTCCTACTACTAGATATGGGGGCTTATCTTATCATCTATCCCCAGCATTTATTCAAATATCTCTATAGGCTGTTCATAAAATTATTGATTGTACTCTGGAACTGAATTTTTCACTCATTTAGTTTTTACGTTAACTTTACAATTTAGGTGATGACATGGCTGCCCAGCATGGAATATAAGAATTACTGAACTAAAATGACAAACAGCTCAAATAGCTTTGGAAAGCAAATATATGAAGGGGTTAAGCAAAGCCTGTTACCATAGCTGCCTTGAATGCAAGAAGTAGAGTTAAAGATGGTACTGAAGACATAAAAGACATGCATAAAGGAAATGGGTTGGAAAAACAAGATGTAACAAATGGACACACTCAGTAGTACATGGATATCTTAGAAAATTTTCTTGAGAAGGTCACTATATAATGAGAAGGCATCAAAAAGGTTTGTTCTAGGGGCAGCTAGGTGGTGCAGTGGAAAGAGCACAGTGGAGACAGAAAGACCTGAGTTCAAATCCGGTCTCAGACACATAACACTTACTAGCTGTGTGACTCTAGGCAAGTCACTTAACTCCAATTGCCTCACCAAGAAAAAAAAAAGGTTCATTCTACATCCTTGGAAGAAGCGCCCACAGTCCAGAAATCATGAATCATTCTAAGTATTCAGAATAGACTTAGGTTTTAGTCCTACTGTGACCTTGGGAAAGTTATTTCGCCTCTTCTCATATCTCCTCAGCTATAAAATAAAAGTGTTAGACCAGATTCATAGGTTCATAGATTTAGAGCTGGAAATATCCTTCACTATCTGCTGTCTAGTCCAATCCTCTCATGTTACAATGATGAAAATAAGACCAAGTCACACAGCACACATAATAAAAGGCAGAGTCAGTATTTGAACTAAGGTCTTTTGACTCCAAATCCAATCCTCTTCTCATTGAATCAGACTACTTATCTTGAAAATCTTTTCCAGTGCAAAATCTTAAATAGCTGTAAGTAGAAATACCATAGTACTATTTCATTTACAACTAGTCACCCATTATGACGTGTGTATGAGAAAATGCATTCTGAGTTTCAACTAAAGATTGAAACATTGATTGGCTAGGCTAAGGACTCTGTCACGAGTGAATACAGGAATAGTAATGATACTCTTGGACCCCATAATACAAATTTTGTTAATTGCATCTTTTTATAAAAGAACCTATCACCATAGTTCTATTATTTCTAAGTTATCTCAGATAAAAGAAAATAATATAAGTATAAACTCTAACTTTCCTAAAGTATTTGTGTGGTCAATTTGTAAAGTCAGCTCTATTTTATAAGTATCATCAAGTCCTTAATTTGCTCAGGGCTCTCTGCTAGGCTCTGATGATATAAAGACAAAAGGGAAGATAGAAGGTAATCAGTTTCTGCCACTAGTAGCTTAAATATGTTCTTTGGGATACATATTCACAAATCAATAAATGAAAGAAGAGGAAGGGAAGACGGGAGCATCAGGTACAGTTTTGCAGTCATCTGAGCTGAGTCATGAGGAATACCAAGTAGTCTAAGAAGGAGAGCTGAGGAGGAAGTACATTTCAGTCATGGAAAGCAGCCAGTATAAAGGTACTGAGATTGGAGATGTAATATGGAGTATAGAGAAGCACAACTATATCACTTTGGCTGAAACATAGAGTGAATTAAAGAAAGTAATGGGAAATGGGTATGTCAAGGTAGACTAGAGCCAGACTAAGCAAGGCTTTAATTAATCAATCAATTATCAATCATGTCTTCATTAAGCACTGGGGTTTTTTTTGCTTTTTTTTTTTTTGGTGAGGCAATAGGGGTTAAGTGAGTTGCCCAGGGTCACACAGCTAGTAAGTATCATGTGTCTGAGGCTGGATTTGAACTCAGGTCCTCCTGATTCCAGGGCCAGTGATCTATCCACTGCACCACCTAGCCTCCTATTAATCACTGTTAAATGCCACACTGAAGAGTTTGCATTGTATCCTAGAGTCAATAGTCAGTTGTTGAAGATTTTGAATAGGGAGTAATGTATGCTACAGAAAGATTACTTTGGCAACTATATGGAGGATAGACTGGAAAGGAGATTGGAAACAGGGAAAACTATAGTCCAAGTATGAGATAACGAAGAGTTAAACTAGAGTGGTATTAATATGAGTGAGAAAAAAGAGATGGCTATGAGATAATTCTATAGAGGCAGAATTGGCAAGACCTGGCAACTGAGCAGACAAAATGTTAGTGGTTTATAAATTGGGGGCGATATATTATATTTGAAACTTTCAGTATACCACATTCATATTTTCCCCCTACTATCCTTTATTATAGGAAGATTTAACAACTTATTCAGAATCTTACAACAATATATTTTTCTTTTTCCAATCATGTGTAAAATTTTTTATCATTCTTTTTTTTTTTAAATTTGAGCTCCAAATTCTCTCCCTCCCTTCTCCTTCCCCCTCATTGAGAGGACAAGCAATTTGATATAGATTATACATGTGCCGTCATGCAAAATCTATTTCCATATTAGCCATGTTGTGAAAGCAAACACAGATTAAAAAAAAAGAAGCAAAAACTTATAGCAATTTAATAGCAAAGCTAGGATTAAAACTTGTAATTTCCATCACTTTATTTCTGAACAGCATTAAAAAATATATATATAATTCATGACTGTATGATATATTGTGCATGTATATGAAATTATTCTTCTTTCTAATTATTAATGATTTATTCAAAAGTAACAATTTAAGATAAATGAATAAACCTGTCCCATATTCTTCAGTCTTAACCAATGTACTGTTGAGCAATATCCTCTTTTGTATTGCTTCACATCTTAGTAGATTGAAACCTAAAGTTCCTTAAGTACAGAAATCATTGCACCTTAAGAATCCATGACATTATGGGTATTTAGCCTCTTGCTCATGTAACACTGACCTCTGTTTCCATTTAGCTGTTAAAGTACAGAGGCTTTTGAAAATTTGTAAATTCAATGTGAGGTCATACAAACATTGAATTATCAGAAGCAAGAATAAAAACTAAGAATTAGAACCACCATTCTAGTTTCCAAACTCTTCTTGATCATACTTCATCTTAATAGTTTATGAGTAGTATAATAGAATCTAAACATCCATCTTCTCTCTCTTTCTCTCTCTCTCTCTCTCTCTCTCTCTCTCTCTCTCTTCTCTCTCTCTCTCTCTCTCTCCCCCCCCTTTCTCTTTAAGCTCCATGGTTTAACTTCCTTTAATCCTAAAATATGCTTCTATCATATACTTGTATTTAACTAATTTGCAAAAAAAAAAAAAAGATGAATACAAATGGATATAGTATAGCCATGTTGAAAATGTTTCTAACTTTCTTATTCTTCTTTAAAGATTTTTGAGCCTCATTGAACACATGTATTTTGGGCAAATATTGTATGTGTATGTATATGTACGTATATACACACACATATAAAATTCTATTATAATAAAACTAAAAATGAAGCAGTCACTCTTAACTGTTGAAGATACACTGACAACATATTGATTTGATTGAAGTTTAATTGAAGCTGGTCCCCATTTGAGAGCTCTTAGATAAGAAAAATGAAGGGATATTTAGCAGACAGGCCACAATACCACCATACCATGAAATTCATTCAAAAAGTATAATCATGGTCACAGTTTAAGGAAATAAAGCAAACACACAGAGGAAAGAAATAATACATCAATTGCTGTCATATGGCTTTTGGAGGAAGTGGACGGAAGTAAATCAGGAAATAACACCCTAGCAACAAGTAGCAAACAGGTTTCTTATTCAATATTATATGGAACTAAATATTATGAAATTGCAGTAATAATTTTGTAAAAGTTTCTGAATGAGTGGTTCAGGAGGATCTACTGTAAACTACATGGTTTAGTCCAACAGAGAAGGACTGTTCTCCAACTTACAACTGAGTACAGTTGGGAAAGTTTGCTCAGAGAACTGTTACCTTCAGTTAATCATTAATCAACAAATAACTTATTAACTGTTTACTGTGTCCTAGACACTCCATTATCTAATAGGCATAGCCATCCCCAACTGATTTTAAAGCTTATCTCAATGATTCTCCATCAAACAGAAATAAACCATGTTCTTTCTAGTCTACACAAATGTGGAGGTCTAACGAGCACACAACTTCCAAGTAACTCATTTCATAAAGCAATGTCAGGGGCAAGTAGAATTCATTCCCTGTCATTAGAATGCCACCAGAGCACCTAAATATTTATGTTAGCATTTCCTTCTTGATAAAGGTAAAGACATAGTACCAATGGATGAGGACCCACAGTTCTAATTAAGGCAGATAGACTGATATTATTATAGAGTTGAAAGCTTGTTGAATCATATAATTTTCCTTGCCCTCAGTTTTTTTATTTGTACAATGACATGATTTGAACTTTGTGACACTAAAACCTCAAAAACTCCATATTTTTATTAATCTATCCCAGAGCAACTAAATAATCTGCTCACAGTTACAGAGATGGTTATTGGCAGAACTGGAACTCTAACCTAGGACTCCTAACTCCCATTTTAGAGTTCTCCTGTTCATCTCAAGTCAATCTTTTCAAAAAGACCAAAATAAAACTTAAGAAGAGATTAATTAAATCACACATCCTGTTTCCTTCTCACAAGCTGAATGTAATTCAATTCAGTTCAGTGAGAATTTATTAAGCATCTACTAGATGTTTAGACAGGAAATGGTACTACAAAAATGAAATGGTCCCTGCCATTAAGAAGCTTTGTTCTAGTGGGGATAAGAGGGTGGTGAGGAGAGAACAATATGCAAGTAGATTACTTAAAACAAGATATATATACAAAATGAAAACAAAGAAATTGGGGAGGACAGTTAGAAGGAAAGGAAACTAATAATTGGAGGTATTAGGAAAAGCTTGAAGGAGGTACAATTTCAACTGAGCCTTGAAGGGCAATTAGGAATTCAAGAGGCTGAGGTAAGGACAAAGAGCATTCCAAGAATGGAGGAAAGTCTGTGCCAAAATACGTAGGTAGGATAGAGAATGTAGTTAGTATAGGAGGAATGGCAAGTAAGCCAGTTTAACTGGAGTGTGGCATGCGCAAGAGGGGTAAGTGTCATTAGTCTGAGAAGACAGGCTGGAGCCAGATTGTGAAGACCTTTCAGAGTCAAAAACACAGGATTTCGAATTTTCTTTGAGAGGAAGCAGAAAGACATTAAAACTTCCTGAGCAAGAAAGGGACATGGTCAGGCCTACCTTTCAGGAATACCAATTTGACAGCTCAGTGGAGGATAGATTGGAGAAGAAAAAGTCTAGATGCAGAGAGATCAATTAGGAGACTTGCAATATTTCAGTTGAGAGGTAATGAGCATGAACTAGGATGGTATCTGTCTGATGGGTGTGTGACATGATATAGAGGGAGAATTTACAGGGCTTGTCAATTGATGTGAGAGATACTGAGGAGGTCAAATCAACAAGATATGGTAACTGTTTGGATATGGTGAAGGTGAGTGAAAGTAAAGAGTCAAGTGTGACTCTTTTAAGTCTTCCACTTTGGTAACTGAAAGTGCTTTTGGGTGGTGCTTTTGGTTGAAATAAGGAACTTAGGAAGAAGAACAGAAGATTAGAAATGTGGATTTGGAGAATTCTTTTCTACAGAGTGCATCAAAATGGTAAACAGGGATGCCACTGGAAAATATATAAAAGAAAGAAAACAAAGGAAGTTGGCTTGATGACATCTTCTTGCTCTAAATCTCTGGTCCTCTGATCTCTGACTTGGGAAGAAAGTAACATATGAGGAAAAACTATGCATCTGTCACTGAAGGTTTAGCTCCTGATACATATTTCCTTTGGGTCAAGGTCAATATAATAACATTTTATAGAGTTTAAGCATAAATAAATAAATCAAAACAAAATGAGGAATTAAGCAAAGAAAGTCAATACTGGTCAGTGGATTCCCTTCCTTCTTTCCTCCTGTTCTCCCTGTCTCCCCCATCCCTAAAAGATAAAGAAAATAAGAAAATTCAGCTTGAAACCTAACTACAATAATATGTATCCGCATATTCATATTCCAATAAGCAAGATGATGCTTAGAAGTACATGTACTCATTCACCTCAACTAAGGCACAATTTGCATTCTAGATATTCCACTGGTGGTCCCTGGGCCAAAGAAATGTGCATATCATGGTCAGAGTTTTGAAACCCAAATCCTACTGAACAGAATGGGGGAAAAAAACCCTTTTGATAGCTAAATCATTAAATTGTAGTAAAACAGATTTATGATTATAACACTGGACCCCTGTGTTGCCAAGCTCATAACATAACATTCAGCAATCCAAGTCTGCCAAAGAAGTCTCTAAAATGCCAATTTCTAAGCACTCATTTCAAGCATTGGTAAGAATTCATTCTTTCAAAGTGAACTCAGGAAATGCATTGATCAAAATTGGTACAGCCGTCCTTTAAGGACATCAGCAATTAGTGTTGTCATACCTCTAGTTAGACAATTCAAATCACTTAAAACTTTGGTAACAGTTACTTGGCTACGTTTAAATGAAAGTCATTTGCCCCTATACTCTCCACTTGTATACTGTCATCTGTACGTGCACCTCTGGGTCCTTTATGAAGAACACTAATCAGGACTCAAAACAATATTGTAGCAAATAACCTTGTCACAAATTCCATTACAGAGTAAAAAGAGAAATAAAAAATAATAGCTTTTCTGCCTATATTTAAAAATGTATATCCACTTAGTGTCAGGCATTTCAAATAGAAGAAAATTCCATAAAATAGTATGATGACAGAATGGAGGGATCTCAGTCCATTAAAATACACACACACACACACACACACACACACACACACACACACACATACCACACACACAGAGTCAAACAAAAAGCTGAAGAATGAACTTGGGAAATGTGAAGTGTCTGATATTATTTCTATATTTCATTTTAACATGTCTTAAAGTGAAAATTATGTCAATTTGATGGCTCCCATGATCTATCTTGGAAGAAGGGCAAATGGCAAACTCACATCAAGTTTAATTGGTGGTAGTGAATGTTTCCATTTCAACACTGTTTATAGTAACCGTAATCTGTCCATTATTATATTACATTATCACAACCATTTTTGCCCAGAGATGGATTGTTTGGATTCTTGAACCTGGGCCCAGGCATATATACCTTTAGAAGTCTACTTTGTCTTTAATTTTGATTAAAAAATATCAAGTATTACCCCCAAACACACAATTGTATTCCTTTAAAAGCACGGAAGTCTGAATACGCTATGAAACCACTATCTATAAGAAAAATCCTATCACCTAATATTTTATAATATTTTAGTGATGCTGTAACAGTGATCATGGCCTGTAGTGATGAAGGTCTAGAGTAGGAGGGTGGTGGTGGAAAGAGAAAAGACATGAAAAATATGGGAGAAATCTTGAAGGAATAACCAAACAATGCTAAGAACTGTTTGGATGGATGGAATAAAGAGGAGATGAGAGTCAAAAAGGACCATGAGGCCTAATCTAGGGTCACATAGAGAAGGGCTGATTAGTGTTACCAACAGAGGTTAAAAATTGGGGAATAAAAGTCTAGATTGGGACATATTGAATTCAAGATGAAAACAGGAGACCAAAATGGAAATGCCTAGTGGTGCTTCAATATATGGGTATGGAACTCTTAGGAGAAGACAAGATTCAAGATAGAGATTTGAGAGTTATATTATTATAGCTTAGATTTGGAAGGGACCTTATATCATTGAATTCAGTCTCTTCATTCTACTGATGAAAAAACTGAGACCCAGTGAGAATAAGTGACTTGTGTAAGGTAACACATGGGGCTGAGGTAGCATCTGAATACAAGTCCTGTTTCCAGAGTCAGTTCTCATGCTTCTGTATCAAGATAGAGATCAAAATTAAAAGAGTATAACATGAATGGAAACAAGGTAGTAAAAGATAAAAGGGTGATGACAGCTGGGACAAGGTATATGTTTGAAGAAATGCTCTCAGGGCTCAGAGAAAAGGTGAAGATGTAGTGAAGGATAGTGAAATAATTCACAGAAAGGAAAAGATATGAATGAGAATTATTTAAAACTGAGGTCAATATTGAGTTAGGCAAGTGGAAGGACAGGACACAAACAAAGCCAGGAAAGGAAAACAATCTCTCCATTACAGAATTGCTACAGAACTCCTTTCATGGAGGATGAATTGATGAATTCTAGAGAAGCAGGAGCAATCTATGCTTTACAGAGATTATGGAACAATTACAGACAAGAACAGATGCATATCTAACCCAGAGAAAAAAATGCTGGCTGGTGAATCTGGACTGAGTTCTCTGGAGTTGGCTGTATGGAGACCTGACGTGGCTCGTCAGCTGTGGTGCTGTCTTTTCTGGAGCCTCTATCAGTGCAGATACACAGAGGTAGATGGTATGAAAATCCACTGATTGATATCCACTTCTGCTGATTCATGTAGAAAAACACAGGAATTAACAGATGATACAGCCAGTCTCTCTAGTGACTTTGAACTCAATAGGAAAGTAAAGGAGTGCTGTCAGGAGGGAAGGGGGCTTATAGGTGTTGTTCTTGCTCATTCTAGTTGAAGGTTGTTCCATTGGTGGAGAGAGGAGGATATGAGAAATGAAAGACTGTATATATAGATATCAAAGCATGGGATTTGGCTTATGATTCCAAAATGATCTCTCTGGTAAGAGAATTGCTGACATGATGAAGAAGGCTTTACAAATGAAATTTATGAAGGAGAAAGAAAATGTACACACATAATTATAAAACAAAAAGTTGGATGTAGATTTTTCACAGAACAACCAATATTAAAGAACCCAGCAACTGACAAGAGAAAACAATAGAGAGAAAAACAAATAGGAACTGTACTGTCCTGGGCTGTCCTACCATGCTGTCATCCAAAATACCAATTCCTCAATTCAAGAGAAAAAAAATAAAGTCAAACTATGAACACCGGGGTAAACAGAGAAGGACCTTGATTTGGTTGAACAAGACAGAAAAAGAGTACGTTCCAAGTAGGAGGGCTGCGTGAGCAGAGAGGCTGAGGTAGCAAATTCTGACTGGTTCTCAGAAGTTGGTGGGTAGTCAAGTTTGGCTGGATCAGAGGGAGATGAGTCAGGGACAGATATAGAGGGCCTTGAATGCCAGGCTAAAGATTTTGGGCTTTTATCCTAAAGGCAATAGGGAGGCAATAAAGACTTTGACCATGAGAATAATACTATCGTGACTAAGGTGAGGTTTTAGAATAATTAATTTAGTGCTAGTTTGAATTATTATTTGATGAGGGGAGTGACTGGTAAAGGGGACGAGGAAATAATTTATTTCATTAGACTGTTAATAGTTAAGAAGGGAACCAATGTCAAAAAAAAATTGGAAATTCCAGATAACACAATTTGCTAAGATTGTCAGAAAAGGAAAATTAGCAAAATGATGGAGTTAAGTAAATTGTTTTCGAGATTGCTTACAGTTCTAGTCTATCATTTAATGGAAGATAATAACTTGAGGGAAGTAGAAAGATCAAAAATGTTTCCTCTCCTACTCCTAAAAACAGCTTATGCCACAGCTCACGGTATTTTTTTTTGTTTAGGGTCACAAGGCAAAGATGTCCCAGGAAGGTGTTTATGTGGTAGTGGTCAGTGGGGAGTAGAACATAAGTTCCTTGAAGCCAGAAACTGTTTTGTTTTGTCTTTGCAGTACTGGTGCTAGCTCACTGCATAACATACAGTAAGCATTCAGTGTTTGTTGAATTGAATCAAATGCAAAACTGAAGGATCTAGGAAGCTGGTAAGAAAATTAGCCACACAGCCAAAACTCTGTGGATGTGAAGTCAACCATACCTATGTGTCCAGGAAAAGCAAAACCACACTCTCTAGGGATTCCAGAGCTAGACTAAATTTTCTGGTATAGAATTTTTATTTTACAACTTGAATGCAATCCAAATCATCAAATTGTTATTGAGCTCCTACTGTATGAATACGGCCATTCTTGACCTCAAGGATCTTATAATATGCTGCGTAGATAATAATAGTACTAGGCCAAATAGGATAAACTGGTGGGGTGCGGTGCGGCAGTGTGAAAGGATCTTGAGGTCACAGGCACACGGTATTTTTTTTTGTTTATTTGGTGAGGCAACTGGTGTTAAGTGACTTGTCTAGGGTCATACAGCTAGTAAGTGTCAAGTGTCTGAGGCCGAATTTGAACTCAGGTCCTCCTGACTCCAAGGCCGGAGATCTATCCACTGCACCACCTAGCTGCCCCATACCTAGTATTTTAAAGTAGAAAGAACATAGCATCTGGGGTCACATGGACTAGATTGAAATCCTCTCTCTGTTATTTAACTCTTTCTATGATCCTGAGATCACTTAACTTCTCTGGGATTCAGTTTCCTCATTTAAAAACTAGGCATATTGTGCTATAAGAAATGATGAGTAAGTGTACTTCAGAAAAACCTGGAAAGACTTGTATGGACTGATGCTGAGTGAAGTGAGCAGAACCATGAAAGCACTGTACACAGTAACAGCCACATTGCTCAATGACTAATTTTGATACACTTAGCTCTTCTCAGCAATGCAAGAATCTAAGACATCTCCAAAAGTCTCATGTTGGAAAATGCTATGTACATCCAGAAAAAGAACTATGAAGTTCGAATGCAGATTGAAGCATACTATTTGCTCTTATTTTTTTCTTCTATTTTGTTTTGTTTCCTCTTTCTTGTGGTACCTCCTATTGGTTCTAATTCTTTCTTGCAACATGACTAATGGGAAAATACATTTAATAGGAATGTATATGTAGCGCCTATATCAGATTGCATGCTATCTTGGGGAGGGAGGTGTGAAAGGAGGGGGAGAAAAACTTAAAACTCAAAAGCTTATGAAAAGATTATTGAAAACTAAAAATAAATTAACAAAATAATAATAAAAAATTAAAAACTAGGGTATTTGCACAAACTAAGCCAATGCAAGCAAGATTAGAAGGAAAGCATAAAGCTGGGAAACAATTTGTACTGCCAGTGTTTCTGATAAAGGCCTCATTTCTAAAAAAGTCAAATATGTAAGAATACAAGTCACTCCCCAATTTGATGAATAGTCAAAGGATATGAGCAGCTTTTAGATGAGGAAATTGAATCTATCTATAGTCATATGAAAAAATGCTCTAAAACGCTATTGATTAGAGAAATACAAATTAAAACAACCTTGAGGTACCATCTCACACCTATCAGATTGGCTAATATGACAGAAAAAGAAAATGATAAATCTTGGAGACAATGTGGGAAAATTGGAACACTGATGCATTGTTGGTGGAGTTGTGAACTGATCCAACCATTCTGGAAAACAATTTGGAATTATGCTCAAAGGGATATAAAACTGTGCATACCCTTTGACCTAGCAATACCACTACTAGATCATATCCCAAAGAGATCATAAAAATGGGAGAAAGACCCACATGTACAAAAATACTAATAGCAACTCTTTTTGTAGTGGCAAAGAATCGGAAATTGAGGGGATGTCCTCAATTGGAGAACAGCTGAACATGTTGTGGTATATGAATGTAATGGAATACTATTGTGCTATAAGAAATAATGAGCAGATGTTTATCAAAAAAAAAACTGGAAAGGCTTACATGAACTGATGCTGAGTGAAGTGAGCAGAACCAGGAGAACTTTGTACACAGTAACATCAACCTTCTGTGATAATCAACTTTGATAGACTTAACTCTTCGCAGTAATACAAGGATCTAAGACAATTCCAAAAGACTCATGATGGAAAATCCTATCCACATCCAGAGAAAGAACTATGGAGTCTGAATGCAGAACAAAGCATACAATTTTCACTTTTTCTTTGTTTTGTTTTCCTTTCTTTCTCATGGCTTTTCCCTTTTGTTCTGATTCTTCATTCACAATATGACTAATGTGGAAATATGTTTAATATGATTGTACATATATAGCCTATATCAGATTGCATGCTGTCTTGGGGAGGGGAAAGGGGAGGGAGATAAAAAAAATTTGGAACTCAAAATATTATAAAAGTGAATGTTGGAAATTAAAAAAAATAATACATTTTAAAATTTAAAAAAAAATAGGGGATTGGACAAGATGATTTCTAGGTCCTTTACTGCTCTATGACCCTATGTCCTTTGGTAGGGTTCAAGGAAACCTTCATGGAAAAGGCTGTAACATTTGATCTGGGCCATAAAAGAGTAGTAAGATTTTGGTAGGTAGAGATTGGGGGTGACATTGAACATTCCAAGCTAAGACAATGGCATGAGAAAGGACACAGAAGTGGAAAACAAAACCTATTGTTTTGGAAGAAGGAGTGGTTCAGTTTGGAAAATAATGTAAACTTGTATAGGAGAACTATAAGAGATAGGATTCAGGAATAGATATCATGAATCAATCAAACAAGTATTTGTTAAGCACCTACTAGGTGCCAGGCACTAGGGATACAGATACAATGAATGAAACAATCTCTAATCATAAGGACTGCACATCCCAATGGGGAGATAAGAAATGTGCATGCATGCATGTACATATATACATATAAACACATACATACACACACATATATATACAGAATACAAAAAGAAAAATACAAATAAATACAAAGCAATTAAATACGAGGTAGTTGGAGACAGAAGGCATGAGTAATTGGGGGATCAGGAAAGGTTTTATATAATAAATTCTTACTACTTTTAAAAATTATGTCCAATATGCTATACAAAGATTTTTTTTCCTTTAAATGAAAATTTTTAATTGACATATTATTTTATTATATTCAGGAAGTATTTTTTGTTTCCTTAAACAACCCATGCTCCCCCTTCGCAAAATTTGATTTTATAATAAAAGTCAATGTAAAAATAAGATTCAATTAACAGAAATCTGTTTTACAGGAAGTATTAGCTACTAAGATATTGGCACAGAATCTCTCTACTAAGGCAAGCCAGCAAGCCAGCAAGCCAGCAGGATAGAGAAAGCACCCTAGATTGCTTACTTCTCTCAGACCTAAGCCATCCAGGCAGCCTCAGGCTGCTGTGGGAGCTAGCATACAATTCCTGGCTGAGCTGGAGCCTAGAGCTAACTTGAAGATAAGGACAGTGTGAAAGCTGCAGGTTTTCCACTGGCCTTTTGGGAACATTGGTCTGAGAATAATTAGGCTTCCCACTCCCACACCCCCCTCCATAATTCCCCTTTCAGGAGGAATATCTTTCCCCTTGGAATCCTATTAATTTGGGTTGATTCTACAGCCACTAAAGTTCCATTTCTGGAGAAAGTAGAATTCACATTAAAGTGAAAACATCTTGCACAGATTTGCTGTAAGATGAATTTAGTACCTTCATTTTTACCATTCTTTTATATTCGAACTGGAGGTACTTTTGAAATGATATGGTAAAGTACTTTTAAAATTTTAAGCTATGGAGCTTGAGGTTTGGGTTTGGTTTCAGTTTCAGTTTTTGGTTTCAGTTTTAGTTCCACAGGATGAGTAGGTGTGGTTGGGGTGTGGTCTGCAGAGAGAGTGAGAGTAGGAGACACAAACAGACAGAGGAAACAGACAGACAGAAACAGACACAGACACAGACATCTAGAGAGACAATCTGCAGCAAAACAATCAAGAAGCATTCATTAATCACTTGAGAAGTGGGCTAAGCAGTAAAGATACAAAAAGAAAAGAAAAACAGTCCCTGCCCCCAAGGAGCTTACATTCTGATAAGGGAGATAACACATACTTACAGAAGCACATACAAGAATTATACAGACTTGAAGGTAACCTTAGGCTCTAGTAGCTGGGATAGACCAGGAAAGGCATCCTGCAGAATATAGCATTTGGGCTGAGTCTAGAAGGAAGGATTCTAAAAATGGAAGTGAGGTGGAATTCACAGATGTATTAAGATACTGGAGTACAGTATTTAGCCCAGTAAAAGCTGAAATTTTTAAGTAATGAGATTGATTACATGCTAGTCATGGTCGTAAATTGTATCTACTGATAACCTGTGATTTTCCTTTCTATCTTCCCCTTCTCAAATGGCAACCAGGAATTCCACCTGCCCCCAAATAAATAGTGACAACAGTAGTGCAAATGCAGTAAATTCTTTCTTAGAAGCATCAACAGGATCTATGTGGAAATGATTAGGATCACTCAAATCTGTGAAGAGCGAACACATAAAAATATAAAAAAAAACCAGATAGAAGAGGGCAATGTTTTATCATTTCACAAACAAAGAGAACTTCCTTTTGGATGGAAGGAGCAGGATATGAGCAACTACTTCCAGCTGCATAAAGAAAAAGACCTAAGATCTTACACTAAATCTATTACAGGGTCAAAATGGTACTGAAGATCTTACTTTTTTTCCTTGCTCAGTACTGATGTCTTGGCTAGGGGATGCAGAATTTGATGCAACATTGTATGCTATAATCTTCTTTGAAGATGAAAGAAACCATGACTTGCCAGAAAATGTGGTTTTACAAAAATCCCGATGAAACAGTTGGCATTACAGATGGCTCCTGGGCTGTGGTAAGTTTCCAGTCATAGCCGGTGGCAATAGGATAACTTGTTTCCCCTCTCCTTATCCTCATTCTCACAAACACACACGTACACTCGCTTTAAAATATAACCTCCTAAAGGACAGGTACTGTTTGGTTTTTGTCTTTGTAAACCCAGCCTCAGTCCCAGTGGTCTCTGTACATTGTAGTCAGTCAGTCAGTCAACTATCATTTATTAAATACTTAAGATGTGCCAGGAACTGTGTTAGGCACTGTGAACATAAAGGTAAAAAAAAAAGTCCTTCTTTACAGCCTAATGCAGAGATAATATGCAAATGACTATGCACAAACAAGATATATACAGAATAAATTGGGGGTGATCTCAGAGAGAAAGCACTAAGATTAAAAATGAGTAACAAAGGCCTCTTATACACAGTAGGATTTTAGCTAAGACTTAAAGGAAGCCAGGGAAACAGGAGGTAGAAATGAGGCAGGGGGAGAGGGGAAATTAATAAATGTTGCCTGAATTAAATTATTCTGAAAAGCTAGGGTTTAGTAAAATTTCTCTCCTGACCCCCAACCTTTCCCCAAACTAAAATTCAACATTAGCTTAATAGCCAGTATCATCTACTTCCTTTTCTGAAATTATAAATAGAGTTTTTAAAAGCATTCAGCTAAATTCATGGCTTATGGATCTATATTAGGTTTTTAAGTATAGAGTAAAGACCTAACATTGGAGGCTAAGGTCACGAAAGGTGGTTACCACACCTTCCTATAAGCCATCAATTTGGCTCCACAGTTAGAGTTCTGAATGGACCAGGAGTCTGATTATGTGTGGCATTTTTATGCTTTTATGTTCCTAATAAGAATCACTTGAAGAACAAAAACCTGAGCTGAACATCCTCTGGGACCTGCATTATCAAAGGCAATTTGTTCTCAAAGAAGCTTGCCCAAAACAGGAATATTTGTAACGCATATAACTGACAATTAGGAATCACCTATGGCTGATATAGTTGGAAAGAAAGTCTTCCAGCGTTCTAATCGTACTGAAGAAGTTCAATTCAATTAAAAAAAATATTTATTAAGTGCTTCCTATTTGCAAGGCGGTACCCAAACTTACTTTATATTATCCCTTTTATATAAACTGAAGTACAACAAAAAGTGAGCTCCTTGAGGAAAGGGACAGTTTTTTTGTTTTTATTTTTGTTTTCTCCTCTCCAGTGCCTGTGGCATAATAGGTGATGACTAAATGCAGAAGGAAAGAGGGTAGTAGTAGGAAGGAAGAAGGGAGGGAGAAGGGATATAGGAAGGAAGGAAGGAAGGAAGGAAGGAAGGAAGGAAGGAAGGAAGGAAGGAAGGAAGGAAGGAGAAAAGGGAGAAAGGAAGGAAGGAAAGAAGAAAGGAAGGAGGAAAGGAAGGTAGGAGAGAGGGAGGGCTTGTCACTTAAGCTCTCAATGCCTCAGGCGACTCACTAAAATGATTAATTAGAGAGGAGTTGCTGATTCTTTAGAGAGAGATTTCCAAAAGGGAGTTCCCCCATGTTGACAAAATTAGAAGTTGAGTGGAAGGGAATGGCAACAAAGTCAGCACCAGGACTAGTGCTTGGCTCATAGGTTCTTAATGAATGACTGTTTGGTGAAGCATCCATTTGTATTTCATAGAATTGTAGAGTTGAAAGAAACTGTTGTTCAGTCATTTTTTTTTCAATCCTTTCAAGATTCTTCATGACCGCTTTTTAGGGTTTTCTTGGCAAAGATACTGGAGTGGTTTGCCATTTCCTTGTCCAGTTCATTTACAGATGAGGAAACTGAGGGCAAACAGGGTTAAGTGATATACCTAGGGTCATACAGCTAGTTAGTGTCTGAAGCTGGATTTGATCCCAGGTCTACTTGACTCCAGCCCTGGCACTCTATCCACTGCACTCCCTAGCTTCTCTGAAAGAAACAGATCAACTCATTCTTCTTATTTTTTTTTTTGGTGAGGCAATCAGGGTTAAATGACTTGCCCAGAGTCACACAGCTAGTATCATGTGTCTGAGGCTGGATTTGAACTCAGGTCCTCCTGACTCCAAGGCCAGAGCTCTATCCACTGCACCACCTAGCTGCCCCTAGATCAGCTAATTCAACACACTCATTTTACAGCTACAGAGACTAAAGCCCAGAGAACAGGGGTGAGCTACCCCAAGGCCAGACAGTAAGTGGCAGATCCAGTTTTCCATATTATGGCCCCTAGTACATCTTGATTTCCACTATGTATGCATGGCCTCATGTTTGGAGTCTCCTGAAGACACCTCATGTTCAAAAGACCTATAAAAATGCCTCCTCCTAGTAAAAATATTAATAGCAGTTAATATTTACATAGTGCTTACTATATGTCAGACACTGTGCCATGGTGCTTTACAAATCCCACCAAATTTGATCCTTACAACACTGCAAGATAGGTACTGTTATTATCCCCATTTTACAGAAAAGGAAATTGAGGCAGAGGTTACATGACACTTACAGTCACATAATAAGTGTCTGAGACTGGATCTGAATGCAGGTTTTCTTGACTCCAGGCCCAGTGTTCTATCCATTGAGCAACTAGCTGCTTGTAATAGCTCTCCTGAGATATCTCCAAATATGTCTTTGGTTATGACCAAATCTATATTGGATACTAATAGATGATGACCTAGTAGAAATCAAGGTACCAAATATCTGGGAGTACAGACATGCTCAATCAGAACAGTATTAGTAATACCATTATTAAGGTCACAGTGAAATGGTAAAAATTATTAGCAAATCAGTTAAGTGAAAGCTAAAGATGTGCTTAAAGATCAAGTATCTGATCCACAGAAAATTTTGGAAGCCAAATCAAGACTGTGGTAGGTCTCTTCAAGTAGTGATTGTGCTGAGCTGGGTCAAGGCTGAAAAAAGAATAAACTTTCCTAAATGTTCCATTAGTAACTGGGAAAACAGGTATGAGGCAAGAACTTTGGGTCAGAAATCCATTGAGGAATAGGGGGTTAGGTAGATACCAGATGATTAAAATCTCCTCTAGAGCTAATTATTTGCATTTTTCATCAACAATGAGGCAATACCAGCGGTACTCTTTCCCAGAGATGGAATTTATTCTGCAACCACAGAGTCATGACCAGTTTTTCTACACAGCTGTATTCTTACGGTAAAAACCTGGCCTGTTCTTTCAAATGGGGGGTGGGCCTTTATCTACCTTATTTGAGGGGTATGTGAATAAGATATAAAGATGCATGGTGGGACATTATTAATTGACTCCTCTACAGATATCTTCTTAAGAGCTTCTTCTGTTATGAATCCAAAGTGGTTTAGCTGAATAATAACAGAGGAATCATGACACAGAAGAAAGAGCACCAGCTTTTGAGTCTAAAACTGAGTTCAAATCCTGCCTTTATCCCTTACATCTCTATGACCATGGCCAAATCTCTGAATCTCTCTGGAGCTCAGTTTCCTCATTTGTAAAATGAGGGTATTGGATGGCTTTTAAGTCTCCTTCTAGAACTTATGAATCTGATGGAAATAAAAGAAACCATACCCCCCCACACCCTGGTCATGTGCTGAAAGCAAATAGTAAGCAAACAATACTTCATTCTCTGTCCACTCAAAGAGCTTAGTCTGGTACCCCCTATTCCTCAGCCTCCCCCCCCACTACTAAGAAATCAAGGGAGAAGTCAGGTGAATGCTGAGGAGCACCTCTCCCTTTACTCAATAAACACAAATATTGAAGCTTTAGAAAGAAAGGGTCTATCTGAAAATGGGTGGATTACCTACTAATTTGATGCTGAAACTATCTTCTCAAATGTCAGTTTTTACTTAGCTCATATTGAAATCACCCAAGAACTCAATGTTTGGAAACTCATCTGAATTTACAAAAATTAATCTAAAATGATCAGAAATGTTGCAATAGGTTTTCTAATGGCATGCTACTAGTTTAGAAACAAGAAAACACTGGAAAGTTGCAAGGATATGGTCCTTAAAATCAGAGAAGGGTAATGATACTATGTACACCCTTTGTACCACCTTTTTCTTCCCATCTCTACACACGAGTCACAGAGAACATCCCTAAGATAATCTCTTCAAGTTCTGAGGAATATGTTACCAATAAAAAATCATGTACTCACACTTATACACATAAGACCTAAAAAGAACAGGTAGAGGAGCTCATAACCAGTAAGACTTATGACCCCCAACCCCACCCTGACCAAATTCCAAACACATACCCACAGTTCCTTAATAATAAACCCATAAATCCTTCTGAAATAAGGCAAAGAAGAATGAACAGAAATTGGCTTTCAAATTAAAAAGTTAATTAATTTATATATATATATATATATATATATATACATACACACACTGTTTCATCATATATAGAATACTTCAATTAATTATATATGTACATATAGTGTGTATGTACACACTATATCTGTATGTGTACTTGTATATGTATGTATATATATATATATGTATGTGTATGTGTTTGTATATTTGCTAACATTTATGTAATGTATACTATGCAGCAGGCACTATGCTTAGCACTTTGAAATTATTTCATTTGATCCTTACAACATTCCTGTGAGGTAGGTACTATTATTATCTCCATTGTACAGATGATGAAACTGAGGCAAATATGCACAGATAGACACATATGTGTGGACACACACACATACACACTTTCTAGAATTCTCTGAATCTAGAGTGTCTCAAGAGCTTTGGGCTTAAACCCTCAAAGATAGGCAAATCTAACTTTAACCCTGTAGTTTGGACTAGATGGTTTTTCAGATGCTTCCCAGATATATTCTAACATTCTGTGAACTGTAGTAAAAATTATTTGGGGGTTGATCATATTGGTATGAAGACATTGAACTCCCACTTTCAATTCAATTGAAGACTTACTAAACACCAGAAATTGTGTTTAGGTAAAAGGATACAAAGAGAAATAGACAAGCAAATAAACAAACAAAAAACACAGCTCCTCTCGGAAAGAAACTGACATTCTATGAGAAAGGCATCAACTCTATCATTTCTTTGGTACCCTAAACATTTTTTTAGTATGAAAGTAAAAAATGATACCATATTAGTAATTTTGTACAATACAATGGAATTTTAACTAGAGGCCTGAAAGAGTTAATATTCTGTTAAGCATTGCTTCACTCCTTCCTCACTGATAATATCTGGTCATCTATGTACAGAAATGTGCTGAACTGTCACAGTGTGAATTTCAACAAGAAAAATCACTACCTCTTGGGAAATATTTATAGAAATTTTGGGAAAATTTTAAACAACAATGGCTCCATATTGTCTCAAAGACTCTATTCTTTAAATGGTGGGGAACCCATAGACCAAGCAAGCCTTAATTGCACCCACCCTGCTTGCTACAAGCAAGGTAACAAATGCTCTAATGTAGAGAACAATCTCCACCTTGGTGGGCAGATGAGGCACTCATAGGACACAAAAGAATGCGTGAGAATGTTTCAGGACTTACAGAGGAGCTATGAATAACTAATTGTTGAAGAGCTTATCAGAGTTTTATAAAGTAGGGACATAGGCAAGAAGTCACACTAAGGACTACAGACAGCCCTCATTGAATAAAGCAGATATGAACAAAGATAAATTTGATTTGCCTAAAATAAATTATCTTAGTAGTTACTAAGGCTTTTTTCCCCTTCTTTAATTGATTGTGATATAGAATTGAAACATATGTTTAAAATTTATATTACTTTTATTGAGTACAGTAATACTGCTTTGTTCTTCTGAATTTTAAAATTAGATTAGTTATAAATTTAAGTTTCTCTTTAAAAAAAACAGCCTTCAACTGCTTTTTCTTGCAAAAGGTCTATGATTGTTTCTAGTCTATCAATCAGCTTTGCTCAACAAAAAAAGCTATGAACTACTTTTGACAAAAAGAGATTTCACAAAAGAAAAATATTTTGAGCTATCCATTCTATTTTCCCAAAATATTTAAAACTCTCAACCAACCATCTCTTTGGGCTACCAATCACCTGACTGTTTTCAGCTGAGAAATTCTAATTAATTGCATATCACAATACTGATTCTACCTGCTCAAGTTTTGCAAGAGGACTAAGTATTTTTCCTATTTTTTGATTCACTTCTTCTGTTCCACAGTTTCAAATGATTGTGTACATTTAGAGCTTTAGACACTATTATTATTTGAAGTTATCTCTGTTTGGGAATAAGGATCACCCAGAAAGTCAGACTTTCTAGTTGTTTTCAACCTAATTATTAGTCAGAAGCAGGCAAAACAAATAAACAAACAAATAACCCTCCTTGGAGTATTAAGAATCAAGTTCAAGCAGCAGTTTCAGGAACAGCTGTTGAAGAGAATATAAGATCAAAGCAGAAAGGAGGGCTCCCCATCCAAGAGATCAGTACTTCCATTCTTAGATTAAGGTCCATACATTTCTGCAGAGTATAGATAGTAAACCACTGCACCGTATATGTTCTTCCAAATCAAAAGGGCTTCAGGACTTTTACGTAAGGAATTCTCATACTTTTATGTTGCACAAATATGACCCAATAGGCTTCTTTTCCTATAAGACTGATTCTAACCCACCTGTACCTGGCAGATGGCAGGTGGTTAATTTCAGTGTTCTATAGAAAGTGTATGCCGGGTGAATATATCTATATCTATATATATACATATATACATGTGTATATGTACATAGACACACACATATATATGTATTACTGACCTTTAATTCACTAATTAAAAAATATGCAATAGACATTTATTTAAGGCCTACTACATGCAAGACTTTGGGCTAGGTGATAGAGATATAAAGACAGAAAGTAATAATAATAATGCCTGCCTTCTTGGGGTTGGGTTTTCTTTTTCTGGAAGGAGGACACATTTAAACAGACAAATGAATATATTATAACTTAAGAAAGGAGAAATCACTAATATCTAGAACTTCATGTAAGAGGCAGTATGTGGGTAGAACCTTGGACGTTAAGGACTTTAAAAGGTAGTTAAACATAACTAACAAAAACATGAACAAAAATATAATATAGCCCTTAGCCAATATTATCAAAACAGTCAGTTTTATAGTATGAAACGTGATTTTTCCAGGCCCAGTTTCCTATTCCATTTTGCTCCAGAATTTCCTAGATCATCTTTATCTCAGGAACAATCTATTCCCACCAACTCCTAGACCAGTATTTATGGGTTCCAGATATATATTGAAATTCCCAAAGTGTTCAGATGGCCAAATTACCTTGGGAAATGCTTTTTTAGATAAAATCCCACATTTCAATGAGTGTCCATATGAATTAATGAACCTAGTCACCTTCTACCTTTCCAGTCTTCTTACACCTTCCACCCATAAAATGTCCAGTCACACCAATTCCTTGGCTATTAAACAAACCTGATATTCCATCTCTTGGCTCAGAGCATTTTCACTGACTGTCCTTCACACCCTGAACACTCTCTCTCTCTTCTGCTCTGATTACTGACCTCACTGGCTTCCTTTAGGACCGAACTAAAACCTTACTCTCCACAGAAAGCCTTCCCTTAAGGCAAGTGTTTTCCTTCTTTTATCTACTTTGCTGGGCATATATTTGTGTGCAAGTTGTCTCCCACACCAGATTGTGAGCTCCTTGAGGGCAGGGCCTGTCTTTTGCTTCTTTTTTGTATCCCACTGTGCTTAGCATAGTGCATAGCACATAATACATTTTACTGATTAATTGACTCCTCTCCTGAAATCTTATTTCTACCTTAACATCAATATTATCAATATGAGCAATCAGCAAAATGTTTACAAATCATTACCTAATATTTTCCAAGACTAAAAAGAATGGTGAGTGGTGCATTTGAGGAGGGTTTTAAACAAAAAGCTAAGGGCTTTTACATAACCAGAGCTGAGTCTCTTAGAATCCTTTACAAAAGGATCAATTGGTTTAAAGCTAAGCCAGAAAACAAACAAACAAAAACAGTTCTCTAATCAACAATGCAGAAGGAAAAAATGAAAAACAAACAAGTTTTCACTAGATGTGCTGCATCATCTCCTTTTCCAACAATGAATTGATAAACTCCAATGTTGCTTAGGGCAGCTACCAGATCACCTTCGAGACACACTGGTACAAAATGGATGTGACCAGGAAATAGATTTCCCTTCTGGGCACACTCCTGGTATCTGGTATGAAAACTATATAGGGACTGTAGCTTTGTACAATAGTTCAGAAGATAATCCATCAATTGCCAGCACCCTGTTTATGGGCTGCCATTTATTTATTTATTCATTAATTCATTCACTTATTTCTTCCTTCCTTCCTTCCTTCCTTCCTTCCTTCCTTCCTTCCTTCCTTCCTCTAATCATTTGTTTATTTATTTAATCCACTATAGGAACAGACTTTCAATTTCACACTCTTTTGCACTTTCTGGACAGTGATGGTCTACTAAGTAACAGCAAAGCTCCAAGCCTCCTCCTTCTGTAACAACACTATTAGCTTTCAAAAGAGCCCAGAGATCTAAGGTAATAACTCACATTCAGTTAACACTTTAAGGTTTACAAAGCACTTTCTTTACAACACTCTTTAAGGACAGGATAATAGAGCTATCCCCATCTATAGATGTAGACACAGAGACTGGCAGAGGTGAAGGTACTTGGGAGAGTGATAGGATACTTTAGTTAGGGCTGGAAGGAAGCTTAAAGGTTATCTAGTCCAACCTTCTCGTTTGACAGGTGAGGAAACTGTTCCCTGGGTAACTCAGGGAAGGGAAAGGAATAGGCCTTTATAGAACACGTGCTTTGCGCCCTGAAACATAGAACTGTGTTGAGCACTTTACAAATATTATTTCATATGATCCTAAAAACAATCCTATGAAGTAGGTGCTGTTATTATCCCCATTTTGCAGTTGAGGAAACTGAGGCAAAGAGAAGTTGAATGACTTGCCTATGATCACAAAGCTAATAACTGTCTGAGGCTGGAATTGAACTCAGGTCTTCTAGATTCCAGGCCCAGCACTCTAATCTCCTAGTTTCTTATTAATTTTGTTAGATCAAGGCACTTGCCCAAGTTCACACAAATAGTAAGAATCAGAAACTGCATTTGAACCCATGATCTCTGCCTGCCTCTGGAGGCTATGCTTTGTCCCCTGTACCACTTGGCCCATCTACATGTGTGCAACATGGCAAAGTCAATCTTGAATCCAAGACTTTTGACTCCAAGAACTGTTAGCCTTCCCTTTATATCAACTCAAAAGATACTACATGGCTGGTACTGCAAAAAAAGCAATGGTAGTGGGGAGCAGGAGATTAAGAAAAGATTGGTCTCTCACTTGTCAGAAAAGAATGTTCCGAGGGATGACAAACATTCCTAGAAGATACAGCTCTTTAATTGTTTATGGATTACTTCTCTTTATTTCACTGTTAAAATGATGGTTTCTACAAGAGTTAAGAAAAATCTTGTCAGGAAACAGTTGTTTTCCTCCCACAGACTAACATTCCTGCAGGCAATACAGCAAATTAACCAATATAAATGTTTGCTTCAAAACACAGAAATCTTTTATCTATTTAGGAAGAGATCATACAATATAACATGCTGAACTATTTCTATTAAGCCACAAGATGAAGCAAAAAATTGAAAAGACTAAATCTATTATAAAGCATTCAGATCTGCTTCTTTGTGAGAATTTCATAATACATTGTATTGTACAAACTACAGAAGATAATGACCTAACAATCCAGAATGCAGAGGGGGCTTTTGACAACAACAACAACAACAAAAAAAAAGCATGAGAGTTTAAAAAAAATGTTAAGAAAAAAAATCCCATTTGATTAATGAAGACTTTAAAAATACTGGATTCTTTTCTCCACCATAATTTGTAGTATCACTTGAGCAAATCTCACCATACCTTGATTTCTCCATCAAAGTAACAAGATTCATGATGTTGTTTTAATAAAGTGGTTTAGGATTTAGGAGTACCCCAAACACATTTGTGATGAAGCCATCTTACTGCTGTGTGTCATGTACTGGTAAAAAAGAATGCAGACCAAAAGCATAACCAGAATCAGCAAATGAATTCCTGTGAATGTGGGGGGTTTGTTTGTCAGATGTTTAAAGCCCTGAGATGTGGAGATAGGATCATGGTGGGCAGACATGGAAGGTAGCCCTTCTGTCACAAATAAACTTTACTCCTTCAAGTACTCTTTTTGAAGCTTAAGAGCAATAGAACTTGATGTCAGATGGAATGAGAGTAATAATGATAAAGGTTTGGAAAACAGGACTTATTAAAAAGTTAAAAGAATTGAAATTATTTAGTTTGAAGAACAGGTTTAGTGACCCTACAAAGTTATGGCTCAAAAAAGACCACAAATTCTGTATCCCTGGGAAGAATAAGTGAGTTTAAATTATAATAGGTGGAATTTGAGTGAGGTTTATGTTAGATTTTAGAAGAAACTTTCTTTTGAATGTAGAATAGTTTTGTCATTCTAATTCCCTTTTTTGAAACATTTGATCATATTTGATTGTTAGTCCAGAATTTGTTATCATTGAACTGTAGTTATTATTGTCATTGGAAGTCACTTACCCCCTGTTTACCTCAGTTTCTTTAACATTAAATTAGGGATAACCATAGTAGCTACCTAGCAGGAGGAAAAACAAATAACTAACAGAGGTGGGGTTCCTGTAGAGAAAATTTGAAAGATGAGTTTAGAGAGGCTAGGGTGAGGCCTGGGGGCAGGAAGAAAAGACATGAATAAATATATGATTTGTTTACCTCCTGCCAAGGATAATTTAAATGTCTTGGTTTCTCTGCCTGCCCCTCTGTCTAATATGTTTGTGATGGTTAAATTTCACCATTATGTGCCTTGGAATTTGAAGCATAGGGCTTTTGTTGTTGCTGCTGTTTGATAGGCAATCTGTGAATTCTTTTGATTGGTGCTTCAACTTCTGTAATCAGAGGCTCTGAACAGTTGATATATACATATATATATATATATATATATATATATTACATGTAAATAATTTCTTGTATTATGATATTCAGGGCTTTAGAATTGTCATGTACTTCTAGGAGGCCCATGATCTTTAAGCTGCTTCTACATATCTTGTCCTGAAGCTCAATGTTGTTTATAGATTATTTGTTGTTTTAACATGTTTTTCTTCTCTTCTTCCTGATTGTTCTTCACTTCAGTGTATTTGTATTGCAAACCTATTGTTCTCTCTCTCCTTTGGAGGGACTGGAGACCATGGAGTCAAGTTTATCCAATATGCTAATTATTTCTGCAGTGCAGACCACAAATTCTTCCTTCATTTATTGTCTTCCAACTTCTCTCAAGATTCTTATTTCTCTCTTGAACCATTGTGCAACTGTGGTTCCATGTTCTCTTAAGGATTCACCAAGTGATTTCTTAGGGATCTACCAAGTGTTTCTTCACAGTTCAATTTCATTTGCCTTGCAGTATTTATATAGAGATGTTTCTTAGCTCTTGGGTGATTTGGTAGTAATCTTTTAATTTAAGTATCTTCTCTGTTGATTTATTTTCTTATGCTCTAGGGTTTCATTTGAATTTTTCTTCCTCTTGAAAAGTTTGGTGCATTTAGGGTTTTTTTTCCCTTTATATATCTCTCTGTTGTTCATTTTCAGACAATTCCCCATATGATGGAGGGTTTACCTTGAGGACTGGAACCCAAAGTCTTGACCCCTTCTAACAGAGGGAAATTTCTTTTTCATCAACCTTGGTCCCTGTCCCAAGAAGCTTCTGGGGAAACAAGATTGACCATAGCTGGATTCCAGTTCCATTTCATTCAGGCCTGGTACAGTCACATATGTAGATCCCCTGACCTATTTCCCTCTACTGTTTAGTTCTCCAGCTGTACTGAATCAGCAGTTGCCACTTTTTGCAGGGG
Organism: Phascolarctos cinereus; assembly: GCF_003287225.1. Classification (NCBI taxonomy): domain Eukaryota; kingdom Metazoa; phylum Chordata; class Mammalia; order Diprotodontia; family Phascolarctidae; genus Phascolarctos; species Phascolarctos cinereus. The sequence continues at coordinate 226,736,197 of NW_027556098.1, read as the reverse complement.
TGGGTGTTGGGGGAAGAGTTTCTCCCACTTGGATTTCTTTAAGCTAGAGGCTTCCTTAGGCAAAATGAGTGTTGTCTCCCTTCATGCTTTCTTTTTTTCACATGACTGGGCAGAGTTATGTCACTGATTGTTTCAACAACACAATAGGGGTAGTGTAGGTGGAGGGTGCATGGATAGTCCGTCAGATGGAGCAAGAAGGAACACCCGGAGAGAACAATGCACATGCTTGGAGGCTGGTGGGAGAGGGATATTGAGAGAGGATGTTAGAATTTAGCATCTGCCACCGTTAATTCATAGGGCTGTAGCCTTGGTTAGCATCTTGCTTTTCTAACCTGTGGATTCAGCTCAATTGCTCTACATCTGTCTGAGTGGTGCAAGAGTCAGGGATACTTGCGTTCAAATTCTAACTCAGACATCTATAAGCTGTGTGGCCCTGGGTAAGTCATTTAATCTCTGTTTGCCTCTGTTTGTAAAATGCAGATGATAGCACCTAACTTGCAAGAAGGAAAACTACTAAGATGGGGATTCTGTAGAGAAAATTTGAAAGAAAAGACAATTGGAAAGATAAAGGTGAGACGTGAGGGCAGGAGGAAAGTATATGAACAAACATGTTATTCGTTTCCCTTAACCTAGGGATAACTTGAATGTCTGTTTTTTTTCTTGAGGCTCTCTTTCTAAGCAGTACTAGCAGAAGTCATCTTTATCAGCAACAGACGCCAAGGATATGATTGTCTTCAGATTAGAAGTTCTCTGACAGAAGGAATTACATTTTACTCATCTTTGTAACTCACTTTCTGCTCCCTCCCCTCACTGCACATGCTCATGCAGTTTACAAGTTCAATTAAAATTGAAATTGAGCTGAATTTCCTCCTGCAGTTGTGAGGATTCAATAAATAAAACATCCACATTAGTACATTACTAATACAACCAAAAGACAGCTAGATGGTGTAGCGGATAGAGTACTGGACCGGGAGTCAGGGAGATTCATCTTCCTGAATTCAAATATGGCCTCAGACACTTACTAGCTGTGTCACCCTGAGCAAGTCACTTAACCTTGTTTGCCTTAGTTTCCTTATCTTTAAAATGACCTGGAGAAGGAAATGGCAAACTATTCCAAGTATCTTTGCCAAGAAAACCCTAAATGGGGTCACCAAGAGTTGGCAGGATTGAAAATGACTGAACAACAATAAAATTAAAGGTGAATTATGACTTTTTTCCCCTCTTGTACAAAATCCCTTAAGAATACTGCCTTTATAGCCAAATGGAGGGAAGTATTTGAGTAAAAGAGTATTTGATGGCAGAAAAAGCAAAGGAGAAGGGTAAATCAGAAAATAGTTAATTTTGTTCATTTAGATGTTCTCTACTAAGTGGTGGGGGTGATAGGGATGTGAATAGAGGAAACTGTAATAAAGAATACTATTTTGTTCATTTGCGGTAAAAACTAGAGAAGGGAATGAAGGCATTGCCATCAGGATAAATATTATATAAATTGTATATATCATTTCCGTAAAGACAACGAAGGCAGGGAAAATGACAAGGGAGGTAGGCAGAACCCTTGCTAGAATTCTAGGTCACAAGATTCAGGTCTGGCCATGTTACCTATTCCCTCCATTCAATTAACTCTGATGGCTCCCTATTACCTAAAGGATCAAATATAAAATCCTCTATTTGAATTTTAAAGCTCTTCACAACCTAGTCTGTTCCTACCTTTCTAGTCTTGTTACGCTCTAATCCTCTCCTCATACTCTATAATCCAGTGACACTGGCCTTCTTGGTATTTCTCAAAGATGCCATGTCCCTCATGCCTGGAATACTTTTCCTCCCACCTCTGATTCAGCTCAGGGTCCACCTTCTCCAAGAGTCCAATCCTGGGCCCTCTTATTTGCCGCTGTTGGGGCCTTCCTCTAGTACTTATAATCTTTATATTCTGTATGCGTGCACATAACTGTTTACATGTTGTATCTCCTATCATAATGTGAGCTTCTCAAGGGCAGAGACTCTATTTTTGTATACCCAATACTTAGCACAATGTCTGGCAAATGGTGTTTAAATGCTTTTTGACTAGCAATAGTCTCTTAAAGAGATGAAGGTTGGGGATAAAGAGAGGGAAAAAATAAAGTCAGGACATGGTGAAGTCAAGGATTCTATCTTACCCTTTTAAGAGAAACCAAACTCCCATGAGACCACCTCGAGTTGTTTGTATTTATTAAATTTATTAAATGGTTTTAAAATATTAAGATCCTTTTCCCTCTAATACAGCAAAGCATAAGACTGAACATGCACATTGGAGGAAAGGATTATTTAACCTGATGAATAGCATGTGTATACCAAACCACAGATTTTTCAATCGAATGATTAATCCTTTCTCCCATAAGTGTGTGCATGGTATTCTCTGCCCCACCCCTCTCCAAACACATGCAAGCCGATAAATATACATTGGATTTCAAAGCTCCCCTAAGACACAGGTCCTATGTATTTCACTCTTATCACATGAATCAAAGTCTAAATGATTCTCTAATTGTTACAGGATCCTTATGGGTAAGGAGGAAAGGTAGTTAATAACAATTCTTAAACAGAAGATAAGACAAAAGGGGCAGCTCCACATTATAATGGCAATCAGTGGAAAAATTCAGAACATATTTGTAGCACAGGACACAAATGTGATTTACCATTATACATATGTAGCTTTCCCCTAGTGTGAGGCCGAAGACATCAGAAACCAAGGTACATGGAATACATTACCAAAGAAACCCGAAGGACAGAAATACTTTGATTCCCCTTCTAGTTACCAATATCTGCCCCCTCACTTCCAAACAATTAACAGATGTTTCGTGTATTTTAACTTAGAGTCAAATTGAATAACTTCCTCTCATCCCAGAACCCATTCTGGGATGTTATGAAAGAGTTATGAAAGGCACAAAGGTGCCTGGGCACACATTATTTACTATCCTTACAATGTATTTCACTGATCCTCCCCTAATCTCTTTCTACTTGTTGTGTGCCTCAAAACTCAGACAATCTGGGTCCAAATCCGACTTTTGATGCTTACTATCTCTGACATGTGGCTAGTCACTTTAACCTCCTCCAGCCTCAGTGGCTTCAATTGTATGATAAGGAGCTTGGACTAGATAGCCTGAGGTCCTTTCTAGCACTAAATTTATGATCCTATGACACCCCACATCTCCTTCAAGCTCCCCTTCCTCAATGAAGCTTTTCCTGATGTCCTCAAAACTGGAAGTGACCTAACCTCACGGCACTTCACATTCTTCTTACCACCAACCTTGCCAATACCTTTTCATGTTTAAAAATAGCATAGAAGAAGGCTGATTATCTAACTTTTATAATGAGTTAGTATAGTTACAGAGCAACAATAAAGACCAGAAAATCTAATCAAATACTTAAATGCTCTCGGAATCTGCTCATAATAAGAATGACACATGTGTATTATAGTGTTTTAAGGATGGAGTAAAAATACTGTTACTCGTACTATTCTATAGATGAGGAAACTGAGGCTCAGGGCCATGGGGTGATTGCCCATGGCCACAATTTTTACTTAGCTCTGTGATCTATTGCAATCACACACTTGGCCTTTTGATGCCTCTTTTTCCTCATGAGTAAACTGAGCCGGCCGGATTAGAGGATCTCAAGCTATAGGGCTTTTAGAATCCTATAATCTGTTAAAGAGGGAACTGTATTAAATGATCTCTAATGTTCTTTCCAGCTCCAAATCCTATGCTTTTATGACCCAGCTAGGAGGCAACAAGGAATTCTAGAGCCCACTTCTGTGCTTATTCTATAGCAGGGTTCTTATCCTGGACCCTCAGGGAAGCTTGGTGAAGCCTATAGAGAGCTTCTCACAATTATGTTTGTTGCTTATATTGACAATTAAAAGAAATGCTAAGTTTCATTTAGAGCTTGGTAAAAATAAAAATCAATTTTTTTCCCCTCTATGTTCACAAATCCCCTGAAATCTATCCATGGTCCCTTTTGGGGATCTGTAGGCCCCAGTTTAAGAACCTCTACCCTTTACTATGCTGATCCTGGTCAGGAGCCTATCTCTACTTATACCTTTTCAGCATGCAAATGGTGCTCAAGAGCCTCGGGCATTGCCTATATTAATAGAACTTCTATGTAAAAACCAGGCCCAAATGGGGTCATAAAGAGTCGGACACGACTGAAAAATGACTGAAATGTAAAAACCAGAGTATTCCCAGATTCTTCTAAAGTGAAGATGTGCAAAGAAGGTAATTCTGAAGGACAGCAAACCTCAGCATTTGCAAAATGAGTTTGATCTGCTCGGGTTCACCACAATAATTTCATAATGATCCCCAAATGGATGTTATCCCCTTTACATTTAGTTGCCACAGAGCATTATTGTCAAATGCTAGGGTGATATAGAGTGACAGAGCAGTGTACAACACGGCCTCTTATTGTGTGCCAGTAACATAGGCCAGGAGGTCTTGAAGCGGGTCTTAGTTGTTCAGAAGAAGGAAGCCAACACATTAGTAGTGACCCAGTTGGAGTTATTGATAGTTATCAAGCATAAAATTTTTGGTGCCATCAAATGGTTAAGGGCAACTAAGTGGTGCCTTCTTTTATAAAGCGCTGAGCCCGAAGTCAAGAAGACCTGAGTTCAAATGTGATCTCAGATATTTGCTAGCTATGTGACCCTGGGCAAGACACTTAACTTCTGTTTGCTTCAGTTTCCTTATCTGTACAATGGGGACAATAACAGCACCTACCTCCCAGGGTGGTTGTGAGGATCAAATGAGATGACATTTGTAGAGTGCATAGTACAGTGCTTGAGAAATAGGTGCTATAAATGTTGTTATTAGTACTATCATTATTAAACAGTCAATTATTGGCTGATTTTAGGTTTCAAGTTCCAGTTCCATACATTTTTATTACAATTGCCCCATGTTCACATTGAAATTACTTCTACCTGTTACTAATTTCCTTAACTAGCTCAACATGATAGTAAGGTTAGTGGAAAGAGTCCTGGACTAAGAAAACGAGAGTGAGAAGATCTGGATTCAAGTGCTGCAATGCTGTGAATCATATGGCCCAGGGAAAGTCATTTATCTTGTGAGGGCATCAATTTCCTCATACAGAAAATGGGAACAATTTGATTTGTACCACTATCTCATAGGGTCTTTGTGAACATAGAAAGAGTCAATATGACTTAAAATGCTTTGTGACAAAAAAAAAGTTTTATTACTTTTTTGAAAAGAGCTTGGCAAACTTTAAAGCTCCATATACATGAAAATCTTTAAGAGTAGCAATACTAGTAGTAGCAGTAATTACACATTTTTGATAACTCCACTTGAAACATTTGTAGAAACTGTTGCATAAGCAGATAGGTGGCACAATGGATTGAGAACTTAGCTCAGAATTAGTAAGACTTGAATTCAAAAAAATCTTCAGACATTTACCAGCTGTGTGACCTTGGGCAAGTCCCTTAACCTTTGTCTCACTTTCCTTAATTATAAAATGGAGATAATAATAGCACCTTCCTAGCAGGGTTGTTGTGAAAGTCAAATGAGAATATTGGTAAAAGTGCTTAGCACAATGCCTGGTACTAGTCAGTCCTTAATAGATAACTTATTTCTTTTCCCTTCTACACTTTAAGAGATAGTGTGGTATAATAAAGAGAGAGTTCGCTTCCAGGCCAGGAAGACCAGAGTTGACAAATGCTAGTTGTGTTACCCTGGGCAAGTCATTAGCTTCTCAGTTCTCCAGACAATTCTCTAAGATGATACTTTGTATAAAAGGTGCCAACCTGCATTGATGGAGGCAATTCCCTCACCTAGGAGTTCCCTGTATCAGTGAAACTACAGGCCCAGTCCCTACCAGAATCAGAAATAAGTTACACAGAACGCTTTGTTCAAATACGTTATGCTTGTATCATAAAATGCTTCACTTTATTTGTATATAATATCTTTTGTGTTACACCACTCTTGTCAGGAGACCAAAATGAGAAAATGTATATAAAGTACTTTTTAAACTTTAAAAATCACATGTAAATATCAGTTGTAATATTTAGCGTTTTTGGTGCATTCCAGTGGTGTCAAACTCAAATAGAAATAGAGGCCACTAATCCCTGCAGACTGCAGATTTAATTTTTAAATGTAATATTATTTATGTTTTACTGCATTTTTTATTTATTTTGTTACATATTTCCCAATTATATTTTAATTTGGTTTGGCCTTTATACCTCTGGTATGGTGTGTAGTGCGTGCGTGTGTGTGTGTGTGTGTGTGTGTGTGTGTGTGTGTGTGTGCGCGCGTACGCATGCCTCTGTGTGTGTGTGAGTGTGTTTGCCTTTACCATCACAGTATTGCAATGTTTATCTTTTGTGAGCCACCCCACCCCCAACCCTTTTGGAAAACGAATGCCTTTGGTTTATTTTAGGAACATAATTAGTTTATCAACAATGTTTAACCAACCATAATATGACCAAATTGAAAACAAGACCTAATCTATACCAGGATGAATCATGTGATCCTTCCAGCCAGCATGACCTGGCATGGGATATGTTACAAGATATCATACCAGCATGTGGTGGCCTGGAGATACAATGCTCCTACTCCCTGCTAACATGTAATATGTTGCATGTTATCTCTGTCAACTGTCATCAATGCCCATTGTTCGATACCCTGACATTTGGCAAGCATTCCATCTGTAGCAACACACTTGGGAATTGTGAGTACAGTTAACTCTAAGAAAAAAAAAAGTGGATGCATGCTGTTCTTCCTTTCTCACCAAAGAGTTAAAGCAAGAACATCCTGTACTAGCAGGCACAAAGCCATAGTACTTGATTAATTGCCACATCACTGACTGCATCATTTAACAAAGAAACACTAGATTAACAGTGAAACCGATCAACTGACTACCATCAGCCATCTGTAATGCCAAACAAGATGTCCTTCCATTGAAGAACTATATCAGCAACTGAAGAACATGTTCTAATTTAATAGACTTCATCTTTACACTAGCTGTCATAATTGACCATGAAATTTTTAAAAACTGAGCAAATGTGAGCATTTTTTGTGAAGTAATACAGTACAAAGTTCTAAATACTCAAGTTTCCCAAAGGTTGCTCCAGATTTAACATAGTTTCATTCATTTCTCAGTAATTGGGGAAAAAATTAATATTTTCTTAGCACAAGCTATGCAATTCACAGCACATTGAATTAGTCATTGTTCCTATCCATTTGTTTCATCATCAAAAACTGGACAAATTCAGTCATAGGAAAAGTGAAAAGTGGAAGATAATATAACACAAGGATTTGGAACTTACATTTCTTCATTTTAATGTTATTGGGATTACTTTTACCATTTAATTTGGAAGAGGGGGAGAAGTAGGGAGGAGTGGGCCAATTACATGACAATAATTCTTTACAAGGCCAGAAATCTTCTGGTAAGCATCTAGGAATACCAGTTTTTGAACTGATGCCAGCACATCATATATCCCTGTTGCCACAAAATGTCCAACTTTTGTATATCAAAGCACCCCTGTTGCTGAGATAATTGGCTTTACTTTGTTGTCTCTCAGCCTCCATGTTTGCTTTGGCAAGATATTATATATCTTCTTTTTCTGCAGAGATCATATATGGGAAAACTCTTTAAAAACTCTTTTAAAAAATGCAAGTACAGAAAATGTAAAAAAAATGTAAATTCAACAGTAAACACTGATGAAGTTCTTATTTTGAGAAAGGCTCTGCATTAGAGTCTGGGGATGCAAAGATAAAGATGCATACTCTGCTCTGAAGGAGTTTATTGTTTAATGGATAGAAATACACAAAAAAGGCATGACATAAAAGAAGAGTGTGCTAAGTGCAAAAGAGAGGCCCAGGCAATATGAAATGAAATATTGAAGATGGGAAGATTACTTTCTGCTAGGGAAATTAGGAAAGAAGGAAGTAGTCTTTGAGTTGAACCTTTGAAGGAGGTAGTATAGGACAATGGAAAGATTACTGATTCTGTAGTCAGAGAACTTGAGTTCAAACCCTATCTTTTCCACTTACTGTATGTGTGACCTTGGACAAGTAATTTAACTTCCTTCAGCCTCAGTTTCCTCCCCTATAAAAAGAGAATTTGGACTAGATGGGTTCCAATGACCCTGTGACTTAAATAAATAGAGGTAGAAAGGTCTCTATGTTAAGACCATAAACAGGGGAAGTCTCTTCCAGAAGAGTAAGAACAAGATCATAGAGATGTTGTTCACAGAAGCAATGATAATGGCAACTTAATTATCTACCCTTTAGTGAGAAGTGAAAATGGGAAGGGACTTGAATTTAGCACAGGAAATAGTTCAGTGCAGCTAGATGAAGAGTACTATGAATAAGGTGAGAACAAGATTATCCAAGAATTGGAATGCTAGGATCAAGAATTTACAGTTTATATGCTAATCAATGGGGCATCACTGAAAGTTTTCAAGTAGAAAAGTAATTGTAGAGATGCTTATGAAAAGTAGATAGGCTTCAAGAAACAAGTGCCTTCTATGGTCAACTTATGAGAGAGACACTACTATCTTTCAATTATAGTTATATGTTCTTGGGGTGTGTGTGTGTGTGTGTGTGTGTGTATCTTGTGTCCTCAATGAGGTTATAAACTCTGGGGGTTGGGATCATGTTTTCCTATCACCTGGAGTAGAGGTATCAAACTTGGGCCAGCTAGCCACATGCGACTTGCAAAACTCCTGCATGTGACCCAAAACAGACATAACTCCATGGAAAATATTTGACTAAACAAACAAACAAACAATTTGCATGGTTTTCTGAGTCAATGTGTGGCCCCCAGGGATCCCTATGCATGTTTTGGTGGCCTCATTTCTATTTGCCTTTGACTCCATGGCTCTATTGCAATAGCTCTTAAAATACTCTGCAGTGATGGAACCCAGAAGCCTTGCAGTAAAATCCTCTAAAATGACTACTTTAATGCCTATTAACAAACATAAGGGTCATGAAAACAAACAAACTTGGGGCTTTTCAAGGTTCCTTGTAGCATGATTTGAGAAGTACTGCCCTAGAGAACCTGAGAGCACAGTGCCTTCCACATAGTAGGTGTTCACTAAGTGTTTGCTGCTTGGTTGACTGAGATACTTTAAAAATATAAAGTTTAAATAGAGGCCATTTCTGACCCATGGACTAGAGATGAAAATGTATGCGATGGGAAAGTGAGGAAGAATTGAAGGTTTTACTATGATTGGCTCCCAAATATGGCCGGAGGCCTGATTATTTCACCAGAGCCAAGTGTTTTAACAAGATCAGTATGACTGGGGATTTTTAAAGCTTAATTGAAAACATTTCTTTATATATGTAGCACAAATATAGAATCATAGCTTTAGAACTTAAGGGGACTTATCTAGTCTGATCCCAAATTACATATTTTCCTACTAAGAAATCATTGTAATTAAGCACCTACTATGTTCCAGGTTTTGGAGATAGACAAAAATGAAATAATCTCTGCCCTCAGAGAGCCTACATTCAATTGGGGGAGAAAGCATCACACATAAGCAAATGCAAAATACATACACAGTAAAGAGAAAATACTGGGGGAAAGGGAACACTAGCAATTGTTTGAATCAAGAAAGACTTAGAAGATGACACTTGGCCTGAACTTTGAAGGAAGCCAGTGGTTTTATGATGTGGGTGATGAGGGTGTGCATTCCAGGCATGGGGAACATTTTGTACAAAAGTGTTGAGGTAGGAGGTATAACATTGTGTACAAGGGACAAGTAGCATAATTTGGTAGAAGGTCAGCAACCTTGGTTGAATAATTTTCTCCTGCAATGACTGTCAATTCATGAAGCTATATCATTTTCTCTCCGACTACAGTTATACTTCAATGTCTGATATTGGTGTAGAAGTGACCTTAGGTTCTCAAAGGTTAGGTAAGATAATTAGAAGTACAGGTAAATCTTATTAATCTGATGAGACTCATTCCTATATAGGTCTAGCAATGCACTGTGTGTCCAAAGACTGATACAGCTAACCCCAGTGAGGTTCATCACTACATAGAAGACTGGCCACCAGATGCTTTTTCCATCTCTCTGTCTATCTATATCTGACTTCCCATTTCTCTCAATCTTTCTGTGTATCTCTTTGTTAAAAATCCTTATTCTGTAAAGACCATATAATATGAACAAAGACAGCTAGGTCAGTGGATAGAGTGCTGGACCTGGAGTCAGGAAGACCTGAATTCAGATCCAGCCTCAGACACTCAGTAGATGTGTGACTCTGGGCAAGTCACTCTGTTTGCCTTAATCTACTGGAGAAGGAAATGACAAACCACCTCAATATTTTTGCCAAGAAAACCCCTTATGGGGTCACAAAGAATCAAACATGATTGAACAACAACAGCAAAGCGTTATGAATATAAAGCCTCTCCTACTTATCTCTGCTCATTTCCCCTAGTTTGTTGGAATTGGGACTTGTTTAGTTTCTTCTCCATGCCTTTCTTGCATCTTTATATCACTGGTGAATAAAGACATGTAATGATGAATATAAAGGGATTATATGACTGAGTCACAACTGAAAGTTTTTGAGGTTTTTTAATGCCAATATGCATTTGCTTAGACCAATAAAAACTAGTATATATGATGACATAGGCTGAACAGCACCTACCGAGCATAAAAAAGACTCATCAAGGCAGAAGCTGGCATTAAAATAAATGACAAAATGATAAAGTAGTAATATTTTTAGTTAAATTAGAAGCAGGAAACAAGTCCACCAACTAATTCAGTGTGTGTGTGTGTGTGTGTGTGTGTGTGTGTGTGTGTGTGTGTGGTCACAAAGCAAGGAAACATCTGCTTTGGGGTATGGGATTCACTTAAGGGATTCTTCTGATACAGAAACGTGCTTGTCATGAGACACTTTGTTCCCTGGGGGAGAGCTACTGAAACTGTCTTTATTTCTTCAGTTTTTTAGAGTAAGTCGCATCTGACAGCTGATTCTGCTCCTTTAGAGAAGTCTTTTTAAGTAAAGAATATCAACATCATTAATTCTCTTGTAAAGGTGAAACTTTGATTTGTTCTGGATTTTTATTTCACCAGTTTTGCTTGATTTCTCAAAGATAAAGAAAAAATTCATCAAGACCACCCTTCCAATTACCTATATGGTTCCCAGAGGTTTTTCATAAGCACCCAGCATTTTATTGAGAAATCTAGTATCTTTCACATGATTCCATACTAAACTTCAGACAAATCTATCTTAATTGTAATGACAATACTAATATACAAATAATATCCTATATTTGGATAACACTTTATAGTTTACAAAAAATTTTTCACACACATACTATCAATTGTGTCTTAATAACCTTGGATTATACATGGAGTAGGAATGAGAGGATGAAGCTTCAAGGAGCGAATTAATTTGCCTGAGGTAATAAAGCAAGTAAATGTTTTTGGGTTTTTTTGCATCTGTAAAATGGGGATTAGAAGACTTATAGGACATACTGCATATGACTGTTGTGAGGAAACATATACCTTGTATCAAATACTTTTGCATACATAACTTACAGCTCTCTGGAAACACCAATTTTTCTTCTTAAGTGGAAATGCCCAGACTAGAACCCAGGTCTTTAGATTTATGATTTTTCCCCCAACTATACCATACTTTACATGTAATTTGAAATCTCTTTATAAAAATTGCTAAACATACATACTTAAATTTAAATTTAGGATTTCTCAAAGGCTTCTTCACTTTTATCTTCTTACCAAGCTAGACCAGATGTCTTAACCTCAAAATAATGAATATTCTTGTAAATTCTCTGAGGTCAGGGATTATTTTCTTTGTGGGAGAAGGCATACTTTTTATTCTCCAAACCTAGTATAGTATCTTGTACATAAGAGTAGTTTAAAAGTGCTCATTTAATTGCTACTTTACTAAATTGAACTATATTGCTAGCTCTTTTTTTTTTCCCAAGGCTTCCTGGCTTTAAAAAAAAAATCTCTGGTTTTCTTAGAAACATGCTGTTGGTGAGACTTTGATGTTCACCAATTTCATAGTTCATCTGGAGAGATAAATAGACATTGAGGAGTTCAGGCACCAATCAAGTTTTGATCTTTCACTGTCAACTGTATTAGTAATTTAAGAGAGTAGAAGCAGAAGTTTGAAAGGGAGATTTATTTGAACCTGTGGCTATACAAAAACAAGCAGAACTTGAAAAAGAATTTGGATGACTAGGAGGACAGTTGTGTTATTTCCTGTTTAGTTGAATATTTCCTGGGCTGTAACTTAAGGCGGTTATTAAAACATCCTTAAAAAAAATGAATTTCAAAAAGAAACTAAGGATATAGTAGATGAAGAGGTGTCTTGGAACCAGGAAGACCTGAGTAAAAGTCCTTCCTCTAACACTTGATGGTTGTGTGGTCCTAGGCAAGTCACCTCCACTCTAGAAAACTCTCTGACTATAACCTGTAGCTAGAGGAAATTTCTTTACCCAGGAGCTCCCTATACCATTGATATCACAGGTTACTCACCCCAACATATGAATGAACAACCTATATTGCTCATCCATCATGACATACATTTTGGATAGATTTTGCAGATGGACAATAATCTGGGTGCAGAAATGAACAAGACAGCAGACAGAATTGCTCTTTAGAAACAACCTCTCTTTCTACGACCCTAAGCTGCGCTCTGAAGTAGCAGCCCATTTTTTTTTAATGTCACTATTGTCCTGGTGAGGTTATATGGCTGTTAGTGATGGCATAGTGTAGCCTCAGAGAAAGTGAAGTTGAGCATCTCCCAAAGGACCATAAGGAGACACATGGTGGGCATGATTAGGCTATAAAACATTAGAAAAGGTGTCATGTAGGTGTGACTGTCATCAGAGAAATGTATGAACAGAAAAACAAACAAACAAACAAAAAAGATGGGCCAGGAATATGAGAGTGAGGTATAACTGATGATCAGCTAGTAGTCTTCATTGACACATTCTCAATGTCAGACAACAGGAGGACCTGAGTATATTTAGGATTCTCTCCCCCCCTCCCCCCATGGTATTCTAATGGGAGGATATAGACAGGACTTATAGGACATACAGGCACAAATGGGATGTGATCTGCATTGATGGGAAGAATACCCATATTGATGAAATGTATTGGAGTATATTAGAAAAAAAACCTTGAAGGGAAAGGAAAATTAATAGCAATGAAAATTATAATATAATACTTTAAGTTTCTATAGGGTTTTCCTTTTAAGAGTTTGAACAGTGGAAGCCTGATATCTTACTAAAATGTAGGTTCCATGATGGCATAGATTATATTCTACCTAATAATGGCATCACTCCTAGCAATGGAACTAGAAGAATTGGACAAAATTCACTTAATAAATTTTTGAATCAATATAAGATAAGCATATTAGTTACCTTTAAGGGAAAAAGTGAGACATAAAAAAAGTTAGTGATTTACCCAAGGTCATGTGGTTGGTGAGGGGAGGAGAAGGACAAAAACAGGCCAAAATACATAACAAATAAGGAGCTATTAAGAAAAATAGGAGTAAAGGATGTTATCAAAGAAAAAAGTTATAAGGTGAGAGCAAAGGAAAACTAAGGATCAGATTCAGAGCTTCACTGTCAAAAGAAAGCCCCAGTATGTTGACTGGACTCCTTGTGACAAAATTGTGGGAAGACAGGAAAAAGATTTACACCAGATGGTCAGAAAAAGAATGGGTTGAGCTCTGTGGAGGGAATATGCACATTGATGAGATTCCACTGGAGTTATTTGAATAATTATGAAAATGAAATCAATTTTTTAATTGCCTTAAAGGTAGCTACTCAAAAAAAAATCTGGAAATGTTAACTTTGCTCACCATGAATTTGTGAGAAAAATAAAGATGTTTTAGAATGACTTAGAGGGTTATATAAAATAAGCATATATTAGTGTTTTTTCCCCATGTTTCAAGTGGTTTATTTTAACAGTGGACTCTAAGCCCTACTGACCAAAAGAATGAAGTTAATAGCAATGCCTAAAAAATTTGGACACAATTAGGGTAGCCTTTTTCTGGATCTCCTTTTCCCTCTCATATTTTTTCCCCCTTACACTGTCTTGTTTTAAAGTGAAGACAAATTCATATTTATAAGATCTAACATACTATTTCAAACAAGAATACTGATGAAAATACTAATATATGTGTGTGTGTGTATGTATATGTATACATTATGATATGTGAGATATATAAGGCTTATGTAACTTCTCAGTAATTCTAATATATATGTGTGTGTGTATATATATATGTATATAAAACAGGAATTACTATTAGCATGTATATCTAATTTATATACATGTTAGGTATCATTGTTATTGTCAATATATATATGTACATATATATTGTGTTCATGTGTATGCGTGTGTGTGTGTGTATGTGTGTGTGTGTGTGTGTGTGTGTGTGTGTGTGAGAAAGAGAGAGAGAGAGAGAGAGAGACAGAGAGAGACTTTCAGATTTGCAAAGGGCTTTACATGTCATTGGATTTGAATAATGATGTTCTCAATCACCCCAAACTTCCTAAGTGTGATGACAGCCCAGGTACCTCTTAAAATTATTTCTCCCCTTGCTATCACCAATGTTTGCCCATTCATTTACAATTTTTTTCTCTAAAGTCCTCCTACACTCTTCCGTTTTACTTAACCTACTCCTACCTGTCAGCTTCCTCCCTCTTCAGTAAAACAAATTAAAGATGGTATCACTTTTTCCCCTTTTCCCAACACCATGTAAATGTTGTCACTTTGGGTGGAGGAGGGTGTCAGGACATTTATGTGAAGAAAGGGCAATGGCAGAGAAGGATGGAAGACCAAATAGTTTGAGAATTGCAGATTTAACATTTGATTCTTTTCTAATCACAAAGTAAGTGAAGACTTGTTCATATCATTGATTGAGGAGAAACAGAAGACCACATCAGTGTCTTCAAGGAGCTTACAGTGTTAGATGGCACAGACAGCATAAATATGTAAGTAAAAATCATGTATTTTATGAACCAAACACAGTAGGGATATATATTGAGGAACATTTACTATGAGTACCTATGTTAGTACTATTTATTTTCTGTTCTCAAATGTATGAGCTTCTTATAGTTATAATTCCAAACCATGAAAGTTGTTTGGAAAGAGTTCATGAAATGTCTCCTATGCCCCCAGATAAGCTCTGAGATCTCCAAGTTTCAGCTAAAGGCAATTTGACACTATTGTCCTATGGGAACAACAAGGCCACCAGTGGTATCCCTTAGCCAAGGGCAAGAATTTGAGGGGTTTTTTTTTAAAGTTTTTAAGTGAAATCTTATTCCAAATATCTTTTTTGGGGGGAGGGATGTTAAAACACACAAATATAGTAAATATCCAATAAATTCTCAATGTCATACCCTTGGTCAATAATATTAATCATAACAAAATATTTTGTCATTGACATACATCAAAACTCCCTTTGAATTGCCACCTTAACTTCCAAAGAAATGAAAATCTTTCCTCTGCATTTCATTTCTCTATTAGTAGCTGAGCACTAGATACTTCCTCCTTGCTTGTTTCTTTGAGTCTTGACCCAAAAGGACACTGTTGTATTGCTTCTATTTCTAGAGACTCAAAACTCTGATATATAAAGGCATATAATGATGTTGAGATGAAGTTCCATTAGCCGGAATGCTACAGAGACAGCAAAATGTTATTTTGGGGAAAGAAAAAAAAACATACCTGGCAGAGGATAAAAAGGAACAAACTTCTTTTTCTCCTCCCTGTCACCCCCCCAAAAAAATCCTTGTATATAATTAAAGGGTATCAATAAGTCTGGTCCCCACTCTAATGCTCAATCCAATCCAATACATTAATAAAATAATGAATAAGTCCAAATGTTAACATTATTCATGGATGGAAACCCCCCTAGAAAGACAATAGAAGAATCAGGATGAATAGTAAAATTTGGCTATATATAAAAGCCATCTTTTTTCTGCTTAAAGATGCTATTCAATCCATATCATACTTACTAAAGCTACTTAACACTATAAGATATACATTAAAATATCGGAATACTTGTTTGAGAATATTTTAAAGGAAAAGCTGATGTTTTCCATCAGCTACCAGAAAAATACTTCAATCGATGAAATTATTGATTGAGAAACATAACATAGTGGATACAGAGCTGGCTTCAGAATCAGGAATACCTGGATTCCACTCCCGCCTCTGACACATGCCAGTTGGATGACCTAGACAAGCTACCTAACTTCTCAGTACTTCAGGCAAGATGTTAAGGCTATGAACTGCAGACAGTATCTGATCTGTGCTAGAAGACGAAATTTCTCTCAGAGAACACTCTACAGTAATCCAGGGGTGGTGAACCTGCGGCCTCGAGGCCACATGTGGCCCTCTAGGTCTTCAAGTGTGTCCCTTTGACTTTCAGCCACATGTGGTCTTGAGGCCACAGGTTCCCCACCCCTGGTCATTAACAATGGATTTGGTTTTCAAAAATTTACAGACATTTAGGAAGTGTCTACTATGTGTCAGGCATTATGCAAGCTACTGGGGATATAATCTCTAACCTCTAAATATTTATCTGTATATGACTTGTTCACAGGTAAATAAATACAGGATGGATATCTATCGGGAAAAAATATTTCCAAATAAATAATTACTTTGATTTATACAGCTAATCTTATTGGTATAGCTTCAAGTAGGATATCTGAACAATAAAACCTCACATAGCACCAAGTTTTGCATCTAAGGCACTCATGCATTAGAGTTAGCTATGTGCAAGTCTGATACCCCTATTAAACAGTATTCAGTATTTTTCCTAGAAAATTAAAAGATGCCTTTAGGTGTCATGTCATACCTTTCTCTCTTTTTTAAAGCTAAATTCATCTTCTCAGTTTTTATACCACTGTGCATCTTGCTGCATTGCTGTCTAATCTCTTACCATCTCCCCTTACACTTCAAAAAATCCATGATCTCGTCAATCCAGGTAGTTCTTCCTATGATCCAGATTTTAACCAACATATGCCTTAACATCCTGTCAATTTCTTGTCCATGTCTTCCCATGAATCCTCCAAAGAGAATTTACCCAACAGTTTAGAGACTTTCCTCTAGAGTTAAAAAATAAAATAAAAATTTACATGTATAAGGCAGTATGCCATCTGTGGTCCTTGTGTTATGAGCAGATCATCTAAATGTTCCATTTGATGTATGATAATGTGACCATTATATTCTTAGACTATAACAGGACTTCACTTCACCTTCAAAATCACTGTCTTTGCTCCTGTTCATGAGATGCTGAATGAAGCTGAAAAAAATTATGAAACTCTGCTGACTGGATCCATTACAAATTTATGTTACATAGTCTCAATGGGGCCTTCACTGGGGTAAGGTAATCATTTTATACCTCTCTAATTGACTCACTATGCCTCTTACCACAGCGGCTTTTCCGAACCTTTTCATCACTTCTTTATTCTCCAATAGTTCCCCTTCCTCATACTCTTTCAGTTAAAAACCTTGCCTCATTTTCACCAAAAAAATTGAGACTACTTACCAAGACCTCCCCATTCCTTATCACTCATCACTCAGATACCTGCCATAACTCTTTCTTCCACCCTTGTCTCACAATAAAAAGTGGCCCTTCTCAATGAAAAAAGCAAACCCCTCCATGCACAAGAGATATTATTCCATCCTATCTTCTCCAGAAGAATGTCCCTCTATCATTCCCACTCTCTTGCTAATCTTCAGTCTCTTCATACTAGCTAATTCCCTACTGCCTACAAACACACATGTCTCTTCCCTCCATAAAATCCCTCACTTGATCCATCTATCCCTGCTATCTCTCATCCTATATCTGTCATCATTTTTGTTGGCTAAACTCCTTGAGAAGCCTGTCTGTAATCTAAGCCTCTACTTCCTTTCCTCTCACCCTCCTCACAACTCTCTACAGTTTGGATTCTGTCTTCATCATTCAACAGATACTATTGTCTCTAAAATTACCAATGTTCTCTTAATCACCATATCTAATGACCTTTTCTCAATCTTTATTCTTCTTGAGCTCTCTGCAACCTTTGACTCTACCATCTTCTTCTCCTTGATACGCTCTTCTCTAGGTTTTCATGGAACAATTGTCTCTTGGTTCTCTTCCTAGCTGCCTGACAACTCCTCAGTATTCTTAGTGGGATCTTCATCCAAGTTACAACCACTAGCTATGGGTGTTTCCTCTGGCTCTATGCTGGGTCCTCTTGTCTTCTTTTTTTGGTGTTCTCATCAGTTTGCATGAATTCAGCTACGATGTCTACTTAGCTAATTCTCAGATCTATTTGTCTAGCCCTAGCCTCTATCCAGTCCTTCAGTCTCATATTGCCAATATCTATTGGGCATTTTGAACTGGATATCTCATAGACATATTAAATTTAACACTCAAAACTGAATTCTTTACCTTTCACCCCAAACCCTTCTCTTCACAACTTCTTATTACTCTTTGAGTGAACCATTATCCTCCCAGTCACCCAAGCTTTCAACCTAAATATCATCCTTAGTGCCTTACTTTCGCGTATTCTTCCATATGCAATCTGTTGAAAAGTCCTTTCTTCTTTACTTTTGTATATGTCTCCTTTTCCCCTATGACACTGCCACCATGCCAGTATGGGCACTTATCACCTCACAGCATGACTATTACAATAGCCTGCTGGTTGATTTCCTTGCCTCAAGCTTCTCCCCACTTTAGTACATTCTCCACTCAACAGTCAAATTGATCTTCCTAAAGTACAAATATGACAGTGTCAACTACCTATTAAATCAACTCCTGTGAATCTTTATTGCCACTACAATCAAGTATGAAATTCTTTTTTTTTTTTTTACTTTTAATGTATTTCAAAATCTTGAATGAAGTATTCCATATCTGGACTCCAGGAATTTTCCCTAGCTATCTCCTCTTTATCTCTATCTTTTAGCTTCCTTCAAGACTCAGCCAAAGTTACACTTTCTACAAGAAATTTTTCCCAGTCCTCTTTAATATTAATACCCTTCCTCTGAGATTTTCTCTAATTTATCTTGTTGATATATAATTGTTTATGTGTGGTCTCACCATACACACATGTGAACACACACACACACACACACAACTATAAATTCCTCAAGGGCATGGACCATTTTTGTATTTCTTTGTATCTCACTATTTAGCATAGTATCTGGCATATATTTGGTATTTAATAAATTTTAGTTTATGATTTAATGAGATTTGTGGCCATTCAAAAGAGACTGACATAACAATTCACAAAGGAAAAACAAAGTGGCTGAAGAATATACATATGAAATATAGTTACATTAGTAGCCTAGGAAGTTAGTCCATCAGTACATATAGTTTAGACATATATGGCAAATGGACAATGAGTTAAATTCAAAATTAAAGATGGAGAGAGTAGGTAGATATATATTTGGGAAATTATGTGGCATTTCCGATAATCATGTGTTATTCCCTGGTGCTGAAGCCTGTCATTTAACATAAATATCACCCCAATACTTCTACATGGATACAAACCATAGAACACCATAATCTCTGGAGAATTAAAAGTTCAGAAGACCCAAAGGACCATATAGAAATACATGTGGGATGTAAGTAGGCTGCAACATATAATGAACAAAGACTTGAATGCCAAAAAATGGTTTACAAATAATTTCAAGGAAATATATGATTGGAAAAGGTGGTGGGCAATAAAGAAATAACAGACGGACAATTCAAATGATGTGATGGCACCTAGAATTTCTGCATATTTCTTAAAATGTGAATATAAAATGGGATATGACCAATACTGAATATAGGGGAAAAAACCCTTTGTTATTTAGTATGTTAAAGGAACTAATGGGAATAGTAATTAGGTTAAATGAAACAATATATATAAAGTATTTTGCAAACCAGGATAAGTGTCAGCTATTATTATTATCAGAAGTAATAAAAAAAATCTTATTAACACTGAAGATTTCAATTCACAGTAGGAAAACTGGCAAATATAACAAACATTGGAAATCATCAATGTTGGAAGAGCTATGGAAAGACAGATAAAGTGTTATATTTTTGGTGGAACTGTAAATTGGTACAGCAATTCTGGAAAGAAATTTGGAATAGTATTAAAAACATGACTAAAATATTTATGACCTTTATCCATGAAATCTAACTCCAACAGGTTAAAGACAGAAAGAAAGGTCCTACCTACTTCAAGACACTCATAGCAGCACTCTTTTATTGGCAAAAAAAACCCCATCAAACAGGAAATAAATAAGACACCCCTCATTCAGGGAGAGGCTGAATAAACTATAGTATGTGAATATAACGAAATCTTACTATGTCTTACAAATGATGACTACAGAAAATTCAAAGAAATATGAGAAATCATATAGAAATGGATGTAGACTAAAGTAAGTAATGGTAGGAAAACACTATATCAAATGACAGAACAAAGTAAATGGAAAGAACAACCTTAAAAACCCCCCACAAAACTGCTTTGTAATTATAACTATCCAGTTTGTTCCCAGAGAAGTGAAAAGAAAGTGCAATCCTCTTCTTTCCCTGCAATTGCAGGGAATTGTGTTGGGAGGTGGGCATTGCAGACTCACTACTGAGTCTGATAATAGATGCAATATTTGAGCTGGTGCATTATATAAGGCTTTTCTGGATCTCTCCAGCAGCTAGATCTTTCCCTAAAAAAGTTAACTTATAAATATTTGTACATGCTTCTATGTATTTATGATTTCTCCCATGATCTATGCTGAACACTTCTTGTAGGAAGGGGATATTTCAGTTTCACTTTATGTCTCTAGAACTTAGCAAGGTGCTTGGTATATAGCAAATGTTTAATATATAAATGCATATTGATTGATTTGCCTATTAAGTTTGCTGGGGGTTTTTTTATTTCATTTATTTAATTTTTTTTGTTATAAAGGATGGCCCACAGGGTAGGAGAAGTGAATTAATTGGAAAGGAAATTGATTAAAGATAAAATATATAATTAAAACTATTTCTGTTAATGAATATACTAGGCTTCAATTCTTGGTGACTAAAACAATCAACAAATTTTCACAGGTAGTTCGATGTCATAGTTGATAGAGTGGTGGACTCAGAATCAAGAAGACATGGGTTTGAGTCTTGCTTCTGGAACTGCCCAGCTGCGTGACCCTGGGCAAGTCACTTAACCTCTCAGTTTCCTCATCTGTAAAATGAAGATGAAATAATAGCACCTAATTTATGGGGTTGTTGTGAGGATCTAATGAGTTAACATTTGCAAAATGTTTTCACAAACTTTAAAGCACTATATAAAAGATTTATTATTATTGTTATAGTATCTGCTATGTACTCAATAACATGAGAGGTCATGATCTGGGAGGGGAGAATGAGGAATGAGCTCTCATGGAGTAGATCTTCCACCAGTGAAATGGTCCTTTAGAAACAGGTGAGATTCAATTTGGTGCCAGAGGCCTGACAAGGAAGCTTTTTACCCACCTCTTGACAGTACATGAATGTTGTATTCAGTTTTAGAAGCAACATTTTAGGGAAAACAGTGACAAGCTTGAGGGTATCCAGACAAAGGTGAATAAGGTGATGAGGGGAGTCGAAATTAAAGAATCATTTGAATTAACTTCACAGAGAAAAAAAGACTTGGGGGTGGGGGGAGATGAAGTGATAACTGGTTTTCAGTATTGGAAAAGCTGCTAAGTGGAAGAGAAATTTAGATTTTCTTTCATTAAACACAGATGACAGAATCATTAGAAATAAATGGAAGTTGCAGGGAGGTAGATTCAGCTTGACTAAAGTAAAATCTTCCTAACAGAATCATTCAGAGTTGAACCAACTACTTCAGATTGAGGGAATCCCTGATTTCTAGCGGGCTTCATACAGAAACTGTAAGACTACTTGTCTTGTAGAGGGCATTCATGCTCATGTATGAATTAAAATAGGTAATCAATGAAGTTCCTTCTAACTCTGGTATTCTATGATCCTCTTACTTAGAGAGCTCATAAGTAAAAATATTTAATTGGGATTTATACGCATTAAGGTAATAACTGAGTATAGTGTAAGAAAATTGTGTTGATAGTTAAATATGACACTGTAGTATAAGAGCTTGAGATGTACACACAATTAGAGGTAGGATGAGAAAAAAATTCAGAAAAAGACACAAAGGAGTAGTAGAATAAAGAGATCAAGTACAGGGTGATAGAAGCCAGAAGAAACAAAAGGTTTCAAGAGACAGATACTTAACAGTGCCAAGTGTCAAAGACAGGCTAAGAAGATTGAAGACTGAAAAAAGACTTTTGGATTTCACAAGAATGTCATTGCTATCCTTTAAGAGAAGAATTTCAGCAGAGTAGCAGGGAGCATAGGCCAAATTACAAGGGCTATAGAAGAGAATAAGGGGGCAGAAGATGAACACAATGAGAACAGACTGAACATTCAAAGACAGATGGAAAAAAAAAGGTGAGAGGCTAGAAGACAGCTAAAAGAATAAGCAGGATAATGGATTCTTTGGTAAGAATATTTTTTAATGCATGATGTAAGAAAGTCATGGAGAGTAAAAGAAGATGCTAGAGTGGAAGACAATAAGACTTTTAACTGAAAATTCAGGGAAAAGAGAAAAAAGTACAGACAAACTATTAAACTGGATATTATGGACATAGAAAAGAGTAACCGAGAAAAAGAACAGTGCTTGTAATGTGATTTTCCCAGGATTATAGTTACATAAGAAAGAGGAAAGACAAGAGAAAGTTGTGATTATATAAAGCTCTATTAAGAACAAGAGTAAAGAATGTCATAAATGTGTGTGTGTGTGTGTGTGTGTGTGTGTATGTTATATAACAAGAGGGAAGAGTCATGGAAGGATATCACTGGAAATTTTAAAGGGAAATAAGATTTCAGGGAATAAGGCATGGCCTCATCTATCTATGTACCTATGAATATATTATAAGTAATAAGTGAAAGTATCATACATTTTGCCACAAGGAAGGTGATCTTATTGATATCACCAAAACTTGAGAGGAAGGGATGCAGAGTAGAAGAAGATAATGAGAGGCACAGCATTCAAAAGAAATAGATCAATTAGAATAGGCAGTAGGATAATTATTTTTTTATACAGATATCTTTAATTGGACTCAACAAGCATGTTCCAATCAAGGAGACCTTTGATTGGTCCCTATGACATCACATCCCCTAGTGTAGTGCTTTTTCTTTTAGAAAAAAAAAAGAAACTCAGTAAAGCAAAATATCAAATTTTGCAATAATGACTGCTAGGATAAAGAACTTTCTGCTTTTACTCTGCCACTTCTTAAAAGAAAGGGAAGAATTGTTTTGTCAAGTCATCTAAAACCAACATTGGTCATTATTTCTTAACTGAATTCTGACGTCTTTTAGTGTTCTCTTAATATCTATTATGATCATCATTGTTCCCACAATTCTACTTATTTAATTTTCCATCAGTTCATTAAAATCTCCTCATGTTTCTCATTATTCTTCATATATACAACTTCTTATCATGCAATAATGTTCTACTTGTATATGATAATGTGTTTAGCTATTTCCCAATAAAAAGGTAAATAATATATCTACAGGATTTTGCAAATAATGTGACTATAATTTTTTTTTTAATTTTATTTTTGGGACTTTTTGTCATTGACTTCTCAAGCATATAAACCTAGTAATAAGATTTCTACATCGGAGAGTATGAACACTTGAGTTACTTTTCTCATATAATCTGTGCATTGTTTTCTGGAATGATTAAGACTTCACAGCTCCACCAACAGTGTATTGGTTTGTCAGTCTTCCAATCAACATTGAATGATTTTATCTTCTACCATCTTTCACAATTTAATGGATGTGAGGTAATATTTGTTTCATTTCGAGTTGCATTTCTCTTATTTTTGGAGCATTTTTCATATAGTGATTGTCATTCTCCTTTTAAAAACTGTTCCTCAGGGAAGCTAGGTGGCTCAGTGGATAGAGCATTAGCCCTGGATTCAGGAGGACCTGAGTTCAAATCCGGCCTCAGAACAAACACTTGACACTTACTATCTATGTCCTTGGGCAAGTCGCTTAACCCCAATTGCCTAAAAAATAAATAAATAAAAGCTGTTTCTATGCTTTGAAAATCTGCATTAGGCAATGACTTAGTCTGAGAAATATATGCCAATTCTCTATAGTTTTACATACCTGAATTTTATCAGAGACATTTGATGAAAATTTTTCCTTAATCCATATTTTCTTGGATACATTGATTTGATTCATGGAAAATTCTTTTAACTTTATATGACTGAAATTATGAATATTAAAATCTATATTATATTCATTGTTTGGTTATGAATTACCATCCGAACTATAGTTATTAAACATATTACCTTGCTTTCTTATCATTTTAATGATATGACCTTTGATACTGAGATATAATTTTAATAATAACGTATAGCATTCGTATTGTACTTTAAGGCTTTCAAAGTGTTTTACAGATATCCACTCATTTGATTGTTGATTTATTTAAATATGTTAGGATATGTTAGATGGTTTGATATATTAATCTAAAACCATTGTATGCAAAACTGTTATGCCATTTTCCCAGTAGTTCCTGCCAAATAAGTTGTTGCTCCTCCAGCAATTTGTAATCTTAGAATGGTACATTCATGTGCTTCTAAGTTTTGACTAAGTTGTCTATTCTATAGATTAACTTTTCTATTTTTTTAACAAGCAGTCTTGATAGTTTAGTATATACTTTTAAGATAATATTAGGTCTGGTCATACCATTGTCCCTTTTTTCCATTTTTTCCCATTGTTTCCCTGGAAATTCTTGATTGTTTCTCCATGTGAAGGCTGTTAAATTTTATCTGGTTTTGTATATTAATCATGAGTTTTATTATTTTATTATTTAAAGTATTAATTATTTTAGTTGTTTTCACAGTACTGAACCCTTTTTTTATCCCTGGTATATATCGAACTTAGAAAAAAATAAATAAGTTCTTTGGATATACTACTGTAACCTCTTTGCTAAATTTTCATTTATAATGTTTGTGTCAATATTCATTAATGATTTTGTATTATAGTTCTCTTTCTCTGCTTATAATATCAAGCACTGAGATGATATTAACCCCTGTAAAAATTTACAAAGCTGAGATTAAATTACAGCAGTAATCATTAATCTAAAAGTTATAGGAGAGAAGAGAAAGAAATTATATCACATACAGAGTATATGGATGATGCTTCACTGATGCAACTGATAAAAATGGTGTGGAGGTGAAATACAGAAGTTCAAAGAAATTTCAACTATCCATGCACTTATCAGAATTCAATAACTAATACATTGAGACTATTGCCCAAAGCAGAACATGTTAACTGGAATATCTTCTTAGAGTTCTGTGAAAGATTTTAATTCAAAATATGAGAGGGAAAAACTTTGCATATATATATATCTGCCAAAAACAGACGTAATAGTGAGCAGTCCCCTTAACACTGAAAAGAAAATAGCAGTAGAGAAGATCAATAATTCACAAGAGAATACAATCAAAAAAAAAAAGAGCCAGAAATTCTGATATATACCCTGTGCGTAGGGAGAACAAATTGCAGAGGGCTCAGAGAAAAAAAAGTAAAATCTCATGGCCTGAAATTCTACAGAGGAAGTGTACCCAAGAATACCCCAAAACTCTCAAAAGTCAAATTCTGGTGACACTAACAGGATCAATTCTAGTGGGGAAGGAAAGAGGAAGTGTTAAAGAAATTGATATGGATCCTCAGGAATAGTATTGATCATATCATTTCAAGATATGTAATATCCAATTGATCAACATTTATTGATCTTTTACCATCTGTCAGGCACTATGCTAAGTGATGGTGACTCAAAGACCAAAGTGAAACAAGCCCAGTCCTCAAAGAGCTTATATTCTAGTGGGGGAGATGTGTATGTATGTGTGTGTGTGTGTGTGTGTGTGTGTGTGTGTGTGTGTGTGTGTGAGAGAGAGAGAGAGAGAGAGAGAGAGAGAGAGAGAGAGAGAGAGAGAGAAAGAAAGAAAGAGAGAGAGAGTGAGTGAGAGAGAACAATGTAGTTTTGAGAGGGAGTTGTGGAAATCTGGAAAGGTTTTATATGAAATGTGATACTTGAATTGAGCCTTGAATGTAGCCATGGTTTTCAAATGGTACATGTGAGGAGGTTATACATTCTAGGCACTGGAGATGTTTAGTACAAAGGTGAGAGATTGAGTGGGGTGTGTGTGTGTGTGTGTGTGTGTGTGTGTAACAGTAGGTAGATCATTATAATTGGATCACAGAGGGCAGGGAGGGAAGTAATGTATAAAAACATTGAAAAAGTAGGGAGGTGACTGGTAGTTAAGAGATATAAGTGCCAAAAAGAGGAGCTAATATATGATTCAAGAAGCAACAAGAAGCCAATGGAAGCAAAGGTAGGTATTGTAAGTTACCAATACAAAACAATACATGGGACTGTAAAAATAATGTCAAAAGCATTAAAGCTCAGAATGAACAATTAGCTAGTAATGAAAACTAAGGACAATTGTTTTTTTAAAAAGTGCTTTTAAAGCTATGTTGAGGGTAACAAGAAGATTAGAGAAAATTTAGATACAGTATTTGGGGTAGATGGAATACTGATAATAGACCATTGTTTTCTCTGCTAAAGAAGTACAAAATTAAAATGGTTCATAGGATTATAAGTCTTCCTGATAAGATGCTGATATGTTAGACCCAGAAGAGCTGAGATCAATCATTAATATCCCAGTAAATTTCTAAAAATGTACTAGAAGGAATAATTATAAAGAAAGCCAAAGATAATTGTCCAAGCTTTTCCATCCAGTCCAGGACAGAAACCTTTAAGCAAAGATGATCAAGGATAGGTAGAAAGCACAGAGTATAGGTAGCCCAGAGTCATTATAGAAGACAGGATTATAACACTGCCCAGCCAGGTAGCAATGGATCGATAGTAGGAGACAGTACCAGAAAAGTGGCCAAATACCAGATCCCAGGTAGCCCAGCATTCAGTTAGTCCATGCCCAAGCCATAGCAGGAGGCAATACCAGCACCCAAGCAGCCTGTGGCCATCACAGAGCCCCAAAAGTATACAACAGAACCAAAGTAGTAGAGACAGGGGGAGGCCAGAGTCCAGACATCCAATGTCTAGGCCACAGCAGAAAAAAAAATGCCTAATAAAGGACCTGGGAATCAATGGACCTGGGATCTTGCAGGAGGCCTATTACAGCACATTAGAAGATACCTGGTTGGGCCCTGTCAGGTTTACAGCAAAGATTGGAGCTGATTTTAGATTTGAGACAGTTCAAGAACAAAGATATAGAGGAGTCAAGGCCAAAACCTAAATTAAGCCACCAGAAGGACTGAGTAAAAATCCCAGAATTCTTGCAGAAGGAAAAGCCCCAAGTCTCAGTCATTCTTTCTAGGACCAAGCAAGGCCTGCTCACCCCATCCAAGCATAGAGGAAAAATAAGAGTTCAGCTCAACAACAGTGGCTCAAATGTGAAACTGAGGTTGGGTATGATGAAAGAGAAGAAAATTATAAACATAAGGAAGAAATACTATGGACTGAGAAGTCAAAGAGGTGAGCCCAGAAGAAGTAACTCAGTAAGTCTAAACAGAGCCTCAAAGTAAAGAATGACCTGGTCACAATGACTACAAGAGTACTGGGAAGAAATGAAGCAAGAAATATAAAATGTAATGTTAAAATAAAATGATATCTAGGGATGTAACAATGGGGGGAATTAATAGCTTAAAACAGCAAGTAACAAACTTTACACAGCATTAGACTTCCTGAAAATTAGAGAAGACCAAACAGAAAATAATGAATCCATGAGAGAATAATAAAATGAAAATAAAGTCCAAAAATTGAAAAAAAAAATAGAAGAAAATGGAGACCACATAGTATTACAAATATGACCATAAAATACATCAAGGAGAGATAATCTTAGAATCATTGGACTAACTGAAAAATATGACCAAAAAGGAAGGAGCATGGATATGAGAGAGAAAGAGAGAGAGAAAGAGAGAGAGAGAGAGAGAGACAGAGACAGAGACAGAGAGACAGAGAGAGATCAATTTGAACCAGTAATTAAAATAAAAATAGGGGAAAAAATTCACTGGTCATTTTGTGAAAAAAAAACCCAAATTTAAACTGTCATTACATTATAGCCCAAACTCAAAGTTTTTAGGCCATAGGGACAAAAAATGCCACAAGAAATCACCTCTAGGGGAAAAAAAAGAGTTCAAGTACCATGGGAACTACAATTTGGATTACTTTTGACTATGAAGCTATCACCATAAAGTCAAGTAGATCTTGAAATACAATATTCCGAAAGGAAAGTATAAAGGCTTATAACCAAGAATAACTTACCCTTCAAAATGTTCATAGTACTACCAGGGGAAAATGACCTTTAAAAGAAGAGAGGACTTTCAAACACTCTTAATGAAAATACCAGAGATGAGTAAGAAATTTGAAATGTAAATACAAGAGTCAAGAATAAACTATAATTGTAAATGCATTTGAGCTTTGGAAGGGGCTAAAGAATGAAGTACTCACATTCTAATAGGAGAAGAAGAAACAAGTGTTTTCAGCACTCCAATGTCTCAGAAAGTGAGAGAAGTGGTTAAGTAAGATAAACAGATAGCTTGAGGGTAATTTTGTTCTGTATTTGTAGCTTTTCAAAGATAGAAAAGATGAAAAGTGGAATATAGTACAGAAATAAAGAAAAGGAATATGAAACCTACTATCTCATTTAATAGAGGTGCAGAAGGGAAAAAAATGTATTTGTAGAGGATGAAATTGAGAAAACAAATATGTTAATTTGACTCTCATCTGAACCAGATAAAAGAGGATTGAATACAATTATAAACACCCTTCACACACATACACACATTCAAAAGGAAAATGAATGGGCAGGAACAGAGAAAGAGGGAAAAGAGGGTATCATCATTAAGGAAATAGTCATAAGCAAAACAAACATGGGGGAGAGGAATTGAAAATGGGAAATTAAAAGGAAAGAGTAAAAACCTATGATCAGGTTGAGTGAGGGGAAGGGAGGAGGGGCAATGAAATGGAAACAATATTTTCATGATGTATGACAAGTGTTAAATGCACTCCTACTCTTTGAAAAGGTGGGGGGGGAGCAAAAAGGAAAAACTTCAAGAGAATAGAAAGAAGGGAAAGACACAGTTAACAATAAAATGAATCCCATCTTAATGGGATAAACTTTCCAATAAAACAGGAAATGATAGCAAAATAGATTGTGTAGAATTCAAACACATATCATTTACAAGAAACATGTGAAACACAATCATTCACACCAAGTTAAAATAAGGTAGTGTAGCAAAAATCTACCGTGTTTCAGGAAAACAACAACAAAATCTAAGCTAGCTCCTAGAGAAAGGAAAAGTAAAAATAGACATACTTAAAAGTGACAAAAAGGGAAACCACATTATACTTAAAGGCACTATAGAAAGTAAACTAATATCAATACTTAATAGATATTAACCAAATGGCATGGCACCAAAAAAGTTAAGTAAAATTCAGAAAGAAATGGACAACAAAACTATAATAGCAGGGGGCCTCAAGGTACCTCTTTCAAACCTGGGCAAATCTAACAAGAAGATAAAGAAGTAAATGTTTCTGAATGAAATTTAGAAAAGTTAGATATGATAGCATTAGGCTAATTACTGAATGGAAACAGGAAGGAATATACATATTCCTTCCCTCAGTATAGTATCTTTACAAAAATTGCCCATGTACTTGAACATGAAAAACTCACAATAAAATGAAGAAAAGCAAAGACATTAAACATATTGAACACAGACAATAACACAAAAATCAGCAAACATTTTATATATGTATATGTATACACTTATATACACATATATGTATATGTATACACACACAAGCATATGAAAAGATTAACATCAGGAGACTAAATATTCTAATACTAAACAATTTGTGGGTCAAAGAAAAATTCATATGAACAATAGAAAATATCATCAAAGAAAATGACAAAAATGAGATGATATACCAAAACTTATGGGATGGTGCTAACATTGTCACTGGGGGAAAAATCTTTAAATATTTTCATTAAAAACCTGGAGAGCACAATTCAACAAACTAGACATCCAACTTAAAAAAAAGAAAAGAAAAAGAAAAACCAGAACAGCAACAAATAAAAATGTAAAAATCAAATTAGAAATTGTGAAAATTTAAAAAGGAGATTAATAAATTGAAAGCAGAAAAAATTTTTTACTGAATTAATAAAACTAGATGCTAAAACAATTTGTATCAAAAATGGAAAAGAAGAATCCCAACCCTTTAAAAAAGATATAAAGAAAATTATCAGAGACTTTTTTTTTGAGTAATTAAAGCATCAAAACTGAAAATACAGATGAAATGGATAGGTGTTTACAAAATTACAAAATATCTTAATAAGAAATAGATAAATTAAATAACACAATTTCAGAAAAGTTAACTGAATAAGGAATATGTTTTCAAGGAAAAAAAAATAACAGGACTAGAATACAAGTGCCTGATATCAAATATTTACAGAATGATTATTTCCAATATTAATTATTCGCAAATATGGGGGGGAAGATTAAAAATAAACTTTTTATATGATAACAAAGATGTTGTTGATATTTAAACCAGGGAAAGGAAAAATATAAACCAATATTCCAAATGAATATGAAATAAAATATTAAATTAAATAAGAACAAAGAGACTACAACATATTGTAAATAATTATGTACTGTAATCAGGTGGGATTTATAACTGGATTGTAGAACTGGCTCAATATAAGGAAAGATATAAATAGAACAGAATATATTAATAGCAAAAATTACCTTAAAAACTCACGATGATTATATCAATAAGTACTGAAAAAATACTTTTCACAAAATACTGTCTATCTTTTTATTTAAAAAATAGGAATGAATGGAATTTTTCTTAATGTGGGATATAGTATCTGCCTATTACCAAGAGCAAACATTATGTGTAATGGAGAAAAGCTAAAGGACTTTAAATAAAAGCAGGAATAAAGCAAGAATGTTCATTTTCACTATTGTTATTTGATATAGTTCAAGAAATGCTAGCTGTAGCAAAAATAGTAAAAAGAAATAAATGGGCAAAGTGGAAATAAAACTACTATTATTGTTTTTTACAGATGATATTATAGTCTATCTAGAGAATCTTATAGAGTCAACTAAATTTAATTGAAACAATTGAAATTCAGCAAAGTTACAGGCAGGATATGAAATAAATCTATATGAATCAACAATATCTCTACGTATTACCAATAAAATCCAGTAAGGAGAGATAAAAAGAGAAATTTCATTTAATATATTTACAAAGTATTTAAAATATTCTGGAATTTATCAACCAAGATACACATAAGAATTGTAAGAATAAAGTTATAAAAGGCTCTGTACATAAATATAGACCAAAGTAATTGAATAAATATTAGTTATTCATGGCTGAGCTAAGAAAATATAATTAAAATTATTCTACCTAAATTAATTTATTTATCTAGTGGCATATTAATAAATTTACCAAAAGATTACATTATAAGGCTGGAAAAAATAATGATGAAATTCATCTGGAAGAAGAAAAGGTCAAAGATTTTGAGGGAAATAATGAGGACAAAAGTGGAAAGGAGGCCTAGCAGTGCCAGTTCTCAAACTAAAAGAAAAAATCAGTACTCATTAAACTTAATTGGTACAAGTTAAGAAATAGAGAGGTCCATCAATAGAACAGATTAGTTAGCAAGAAAGAAAATACTTTTCACAACTAAGAACACGGAAGAATTCATGACCAAAAAGAGATAAAGAGGATCACAGAGGTTACAATGGACAACTCTGATTTCATTTTTGTACAAACTTGACCAATATATACAAATGGAGAGAAATTAAAAAAAACTTTCAAGCATATTTCTCTGATAAATGTCTTATATGAAAAACATAAAAGGAACTGATTCAAATATATGAGAAGAGCCATTTCTCAATAGACAAATCATCAAAGGATTGGAACAAGAAGTATTTTAAGCAATTTAAGCTTTCAAAAGTTATATTTTTTCAAATGCTCCAAATCAATAATAATTACAGAAGTGAAAGTTCAAAGATCTCTGAGATTCCAACTCAAACCTATAAAATTAGCCAAGATGACAAAAAAAAAGACCGCTATTGAAGAGGCTGCAGGAGAACAAGCATACCAATGCAACAGTGGTAGCAATGAACTGGTCCAGCCATTCTGGAAAGTAATTTAGAATTATGCCCCCAAAGTCAGTAAACTTTGCATCCCCCTTGAGCCAGTGACACACTGCTAGGCCTGTACATTAAAGAGATCAATGAAGGAGGAATAGAAATTATATGTAGAAAATTGTTCACAGCTACGCTTTTTGTGATAGCAAAGATCTGGAAACTAATATTGTATTGCCTGGGAATGGTTGAACAAATTATAGTATATGAATCTAATAGAAAATTATTTTACCATGAGAAAAAATGAAAAGGACAGTTTCAGATAAACCTGGGAAGATTTATATAAACTGATGAAGAGTGAACTGAGCAGAACCAGACCAATTTATGTAATAATGAAAAAAGTGGATAAGCAAAATATGAAAGACCTAAGACCGTGATCAATGCATCACCCCCATGTTATAGACGAAGAAATTGAGGCAGACAGAGGTTGAAAGATTTGCTCAGGGTCACACAGCTAGTAACTATCTGAGGTTGGATTTGACCTCATGTCTTTTTGACTCCAGGTGCAGTGCTCTACCACTTTTTTACCTTGCTGTACTATCATAAAAGACCAATGGTCTAGAACAATGAGCAAAATCTGAGATGAAGAAATTTAATAGGTTTAAATACAATATCTTAATCTTAGGTTAAAAAAAAAACAGGTTCACAATTATAGAATGAGAGATTTCTTGTTCACAGATCAGTTCATCTGATAATAGATCTGAGGGTTTGAATGGATTCCAAAGCTGATATCAGTGAATCATGTGATATTGCAGCAACAACAAAAGCTAATGGGACCTCAGGCTGCATTAAGAGAGAGGCATAGCTTTGAAAGAGGAGATAGTCCTGATGTTCTGTGCTGTGGTATCTGTAGTCTTGTATTCCATTCTTGGCACCATAATTCAGGAAGAATATTGATAATCTGGATCATATCTACAGAGTGGTGACCAAGATGATGAAGGGACTAAAGAATGTGTCACCTAACAATCAATGGAAAGAACTGGGGATATTTAATCATTACCTAAGAAAATTGGTGGGACATAGGATCATAGAAACAACTAGTTATGACCTTCAAGTCCACCTAGTTTTGCTCCCTAATTTTATAGATTAGGAACCAGAGGCTCAAAAAGGTTAAGTGACTTCCCCAAGGTAGTAAGTGACAAACTCAGGATAGTAGGGCTTCAAGAATTTGATAGGTTGTCAGGTGGAAGGAGAGATTAAACTGGTAAAGGAATTAAAGAATTAAGATGCAGATAGGTGGTATAGTGATGTACCTAGAGTCAGGAAAATCTAAATACTAATCTGGCCCTAGATACTTACTGTGTGACCCAGAGCAAGTCATTTAAACTGTTCATCTCATTTTCCTCATTTGCAAAATAGGAATAATAATACCTACTTCTTATTGATTTTATGAGTAAGAAATCTGCATTGTATGTAAACCTTAAAATGTTATTAAAAAGTTAGCTATTGTCCTTATTGTGGCTGTTGTTGTGATCATACATCTTGGTTCCAGAAGGCAAAACAGGCCTAGTGGGTGAAAGTGCAGAGGGACTGGTTCAGCTATCAGTTTGACACAAGAAACAAACAAACAAACAAAATCCTTATAATTACAACTGACCAAAAGTAGAAAGGAGAGCCTTGGAAGACAGTCAGTATGTAGTATGTTCCTCTTCCTAGAAGATTTTAAAGAAGAAACTAGATAACCATTTGTTGAGGATCATAAAATCATAGATTTAGAACCAAAAACAAAAACCCAAACATCTCAGTTCATCTTGTCCATGATTTAAGAAGAGCTTCCTTTTCAGGTATGAATTATACTAGATACCCTTCTGATATCAGTTTTGAGTGAAATATGATGATAGTTCAGAAAACTAGTCAAGAATTTCTCTCAGAAATCTGGAAAAGCACTGAAGAGAAAGTACTATTCTGTATTTAACACAGAACAATTGATTGGTGAAGAGAAAGCAATAAAAAGCTTGAGAAAAAGTAAGCAGGTAATAGTAAAGTTCATAATAGCTGAGTAAAGAAACACAGAAAAATCAGAGGTATACCTTAGACTTTAGGAAAGAGATTTTTAAAAGTTGAAAGACAAGATAGTGATTAGGTCATTCGTAGGTAGTTTAAAAAAGAATATGGCTCGAGAGGTATGGAAGGTTCTCAAAGGAGAATTCTAACAATGAAATAACAAATGATTGTGAAAAAAAAAATAGGTAAGTCTTCTTAAGATTCTGACATAATAGCTACATAGAGAACAAGCTGATAGCTTAGAGGGAGAAGAAAAATGACATTCAAAAGATGACAGGAGGGATACAAAAACAAATGCAAAGAATCTCATGATTCTATAAAACTAGTGTCAGGAAGGGTAAAGCCCAGAATAAAATGAAGATTGTAAAAATGTCCTTAATGCAATAAGAAAGTGTCTTTTTCCTAATATTGTCATTGTAATTCACATGTATATATCACTTGATGGCATTCAGAGAACTTTTATTACAATAACCTTGGCAAGGTAGACAACGAAAGTATTGTGATATTCATTTCGCAGATGAGGAAACTGAGGCTCTGAGAGGTTCAGTGACTCCTATGGATCACACACCTAATAAGTTAGAGCCAGGACTTAAATGCAGGTCATTTTGATATGTAATTCACCTTTTTATCAAGGGACTATTGTTTGAAATAGATAGCCTTATGTGAATAGACAATAGAGAGAAGCAAAGTTATTTAGCTTCTATTTTGGTCCAGTCTTCTCTACAAAAGATAATGATCAAACTGGAAAATGCAGAAGAAACAGAGTTAAAATAGAATTAAATCCTTAGAGAGCTGAGGAGATAATAAGAGAGCATTTAGATAATCTAAATTAATTTGAATCACCTGGTTGGAGTGAATTATACCCTAGGGTATTCGAAGAACTTGCAGGTGTGTTCAAGAAATCATACATAATTTTTGAGGAATCATGTAGAAATGATAGGGCTGCCAAAGCACTGCAGAAGGACAAATGTCACAATTTTCAAGTAGAGTAGAAAGGTAGATTCTATAGACTGGTCACTTAACAGTGTGAGTTCCTGGGGCTATTACAATCATTAATCCTTAAAATAATACTTTGAGAAGTCTTAGAAAAGAAGGAGTGATCACTAGACTATAAAATGGGTTCACTAAAATGGGTTCATGCCAGTCTAACCTTATTTCCTAGGGTTTTTTCCCCCTAAATAGTGTTACTAACTTTTTAGACGAAGTCAATAAAAATAACATTTCTATTTCAACAGATATTTGGCAAGGGATTTCATGATAGCTTCATGGAAAAGATGGATAAATGTTAGCTGGTTATAACTAAGTATATTAGCAATTCATTAAATGGCTACATTAAAGTCAACTGGAAAGAAGTTTCTAGTGGTGTGTTGCAAGGAATTATATTTCACCTTATGCTATTCAAAATGTCTTTTTTTTTTTCCTGGACAGTAAGATGGCATAATGTCCCAGGTCTGGAATCAGGAGGACATGAGTTCAAATTTAGCCTTAGAATCTTCCTAGTTGTTTTGGTTGCTGTTTTTTTTTTCAGGGTGGGGGGTGGGGGGAGTGACACCTAAAGGGGGAGAGTGACAAGTAGGAGTATATCTGGAAGAGGGTAACCAAAATGAGAGAATCTGAAACCACAGCATGTCACAGGAACAATTAAATGAACTAGGGATCTCTTGCCTAGAGAAGAGAAAACTTAAATGAACTTTAATAGTTACATAACTATTAAAAGGGTTGGCATGTATAAAAGGGGTTGAAGTTATTGTATATAGCTTGAAAGGTGAGGATAGAAGTCAAAAGGGAAAAGATGCAAACTAAATATTAAGGAAGATCTTTTATTAGAGCAGTCCCTGACTGGAGGAGCTATCTTTGTGAGATAATAGTCTAACATGTAAATCATCATTATTTGTGAAAAGTAGACTCAGGAAGCCACTTAATTTTTCTTACCCTTAGTTGCTTCATCACCAACATGAGAAGAATATTTGCAATGTTGCTATAATGTAAGAGCATTGAGAAGGTTAAATGAATATATGTAACATATTTTAAAAATCTTGAAGTGCTATGGGAGTATAATTGTAAATATATTTTTTTTAATTCATACCTGAAACTGGTCCAATCCATTACTGAGTATTATTGTTTTCCTCTACAAAATGTCAGGTTTTCTACTTTCTTTCCGTTGCCAAATCCACTCATACCTATGCTATGTTGTTCTCCCCTTTACTAGTATAAAGCCTAACCTCATCACTCCTGGGATACTAAAAAAATTTATTTTGTCTCCTTGCCTCCATCTCTAACATCTTTTTACTACTTTTATATACAAGTATCCTCAAAAGCCATTTTTATTCTCTTGTTGTCCTCTACAAATCTAGAATATTCAAGTACTGTTTAGTGAGTATATCAGATTGATAACATCCACTGACTTTTTTCCTCCTCTTCAAAACCATAGCATATTAATGTAATCATTTTCCATTCTCCATAGGATGAAATTTAGTTAAATTAATCTGATTATTGATCATTCCTACCCCTTGCTTCTGTCTAAAAATTCAACTTCCTCACTCCCTTCAAAGCCTGTCACCAAAAGCCTTCTAAGATCAACTGCACTTCTTCATTCTTTAATGTGGTAGTCCTTCAAAATGTAAGTATTTCACTTTGATTTTTTACCTCTTTGTGTTGTTGACTCCCTTACAGGGTAGGTTCCCCAAGCTTAAGAACCATGTCATGATACTCTTATTCCCCTGACTCCATTTGGCACATTATTCTATACATGACCTATTTTTTTACATGTGTCTTGCACTTCTAGCTAAATCGTGTTGTTGTCCATATATGCAAAATATTTCCTTGCAGTTATCCTTTTGTTGTATTTTTTGAAAGAATATCTCTTTAATTTGATTACTATTTTCAATGCTATTTCTACTTTCCAAGGTATTAAATAACTTGAACCAATGCTATCCCACCAATGCATACCATCCTCCTAGGATACATTTAACCAATGACAAATACCCAACTGATGTCACCCTCAAGCAGTTACACAGCTATCAGCAGTAGTATAGCATAAATTATGTCTTCCTAGTTTGTTAATGAGAATGCCATTTGAAACACAATAAAAAGCCGTACTATATAGTCCGGATTGATATCTTGTTGCTCCTCTCCATTTACATGGCCTGTCATTCTAACATAGAAGGAAATTAAATTGATCTGGAGTGAGTTGTTCCTTTTTTTTTTTTTGGTAAGGCAATCAGGGTTAAGTGACTTGCCCTGAGTCACACAGCTAGTAAGCGTTATGTGTCTCAGGTCAGATTTGAACTCAGATGCTCCTGACTCCAGAGCTGGTGCTCTATCCATTGTACCACCTAGCTGCCCCTGAGTTGTTTCTCATACAACAATACTAGTTGTTTCCTAGCACATTATGCTATTATTGAAAATTAATTGTATTAAATGCCACAGTTGTCAAAGTTATTCTTTAACCCTTCTAAAAGATGGATATAATATCTATCCCTTTTATATCTTCAAGGAATTTATGTAACCTCCACAGGTTCTTGTTTCTAATGATAATAGCTTGCTGTTCAGTCATTCAGTTACGTCCGATTCTTCATGACCCCAAGGACCAAAGCATGCCAATAATGTCCACCGGATTTTCTTGGTGAAGATACTGAGGTGGTTGCCATTTTCTTCTCCAGTAGATTAAAGCAAACAGAGGATAAATCACTTATCCAAGGTCACACACCTAGTAAGAGTCTAAGGCTGGATTTGAATTCAAATTTTCCTAACTCTAGGTCCAGTGCTCTATCCACTGAGCCACCTAGTTGCCTTCAACAACTTATCTGAGCTTCCATTAAGCATTCCCTTCCATCTTTGGTTTTCATCTTATTTCCTATGGGAGGCAGTAGGGGATAGTGGAAAGAACACAGGAATCAGGCCAGGATTCTGTGACCTTGGGCAAGTTAAATAAGTTCTCTGGAACTCAGGTTCCTTCAGTGCTAAACAACAGTATTTGGACCAGAGAATTTCTAAGGTTTTCACCAGCTCTAAAGTTCTATGATTCTATGAGATATTTTTAAAAACTACTAAATTTGGAAACCATAATAAATTTCTACCATAATTTCATTTTTCTACTTAATATTTTATATCTCTTAAAACACAAATATACTACTGGTCTTACTATACCAGCATTGCATCTAGAGTGGGATAGTAGAGTTGTAAAGACTTTTAGAGCAGAAAGGGATCTAGATGTCATTTAATCTAATCCTATGTTTTATAGATGAGAAAACTAAGCCCAACAGTGAAATGTCTAACTCAGGATTACATAGCTAGTCAATGACAGAGATGTCCTTAAACCTAGCCTCTTGACTTCCAGTTCACAGGTCTTTTTACTTAGAATACACTTCCTCTAGATTTGGTACAAGGTAAGTCCATCTTGAATCCTACTTAAGTGTCTTACCCCTTTTCTCTGATATATTATAGTGGGCACTGAAGAAATGTTTATCTAAGTAAAATGAATTCCCCAAATAGCTTAAACCAAAGCATTTTGGATTTAACAAACTAGCACCAAAAATTCCACCTTTAAAAATCATATGGAATAAATTTTCTTTTTTTACTGTATTTTATCAAATGAAAATTTTCCTTCCACAAAATTCTTTCACAAATAGAACTTGTCCACAAAATGTCAACCCTCCACAAAAAGATTCTTTTATTTTCATTCTCTAATTTTTTTCAAATAGAAAAATAAATTAAATCATTTATCTTATGTCAGAAATTTACTTTGCATAGGTCTCCTAGTCCTCACAGTTTTGGCCATTTAGCACACTACTATTCTAAGGCAAGGCCAAACTGTAGCTTCCTAGAAAAAAATCCTTGGGAATGGGAGCCAACTCACATGTCTTCCTTATTCACAGCAGTCTTTCCTGGCTAATCTAGTCAGACATTTCTTTTGAAGAAAGGAGTGTTTTCCTGGATTGGTTTCAGCCTTTTTTATTCATAGCAGTTGCTCTAGCATTCTCCATTCAGTATTTCACAAAATAGTAGGGAAAGTGATTTTGCTATATTCGCCAAAAAATATTCAAATGTATGTTCCCTTCCCTGAAATCTAAACTTTGATGGATTTCCCATTCAAATCCTAACTCTGGAGACTTAAGTAATACCTCCAGATATGCCCATAGATTATGAATATACAAAGCCTTTATCCATATAACCATTCTCAAAATTATATGCAATATAGAATCATTCAATAGTTCCTGGCATTGTATATTTTCTTTTTAAGAACCACATTTATGATGATTAAGTACATAGCACAGTGAAGTGTATGGAAGTTATAAGCTTTATGACTCAGGAAGATAAAATCTAGGACTCAGTTATTCTAATCCAACAATTTCATTCAAACAGTATTTATTATTATTTCAATGGCTACTAGGCTATATTATTTAATGATAACTATTTGTTGTCTCTTTACCTAGTTTATATCTGAATCTGCCAAATGAAGTAGAAAGCCTTTAAAAATAAATATGTTCTTGTTGTATCTGAAATTACTGTTGTTGAGCCATTTTTTAGTCATGCCCAACTCTTTGTGACTCCATTTGGGGTTTTCTTAGTAAAGACACTAGAGTGGTTTGCCATTTCCTTCTCCAGCTCATTTTACAAATGAGGAAACTGTGGTAAACAGGGTTAAGCTGCTTGTCCGGATCACACAGCTAGTAATTGTCTGAAGCCAGATTTGAACTCAGAAAAATGAGGCCTCCTGACTCCAGGCCAAGCATTCTGTGCCATTTAGCTGCCCTGAATGTACTAACTAATCTTTTTCAAAGGAGTTGTTAAAAGGTACCCGAACCACAGTGCATATTCTTCCTAAAGTCACACAAAAAAAACCCCACAAGAGCCATTTAAGCCTTCCAGACCCAAATCAAATAAGCTCAACTCTCTAGCTCTAAAACTTGCATTCCTTATTTCATGTTCCCATGTCATTTCATGATCAGTATCTAGCTTCTGAACAATACTAGGGTGGGGAGCTCACTACAGCACAAAGTAGACCCCATTCTATTTTTTGATATCTCTGATTATTAGAAAATTCTTCATCATACTGAAAAAAAAATTGACCTCCATATAATTTAAATCCATTGGTCCTAGTTTTGTCTAGGTGCTAGTCCCATATCTCAAAAAACACCAAATAAATATAATATTTCATCTATATGACAACCTTTCTTAGGTTAAAAGCAGCTACCTTTCTTCAGGACAGAAGGACAAAAGAGGCAGAACTCTAGAATACAATCTTTTCTCTATTCTAAACATCTTGAGTTTCTTATATCAAATAAATTAAAGAGTCTTCACCACTCACCTCCGCCCCCCCCTCCCGTCACAGTCCTTTTCTTCTGGATATGAAGTGGTTTGTCAATGTTTCTTTTCAAAGGTATGGGTACCACTCTGGTTTACAAAAATACATTTGGTCAGAAACAAAATCAGCAGTATCAATAAACAAAATCAAGAATATTGTTACCTAGAAGTTTCTTCAATTTTGGACTACTTCAACATGGCCTAACAACTATAAAGATCTTTATTTCAAAATTCAAAAGTAAATTATTTGTACAATGTGCAAAACCAATTGAGTAATAGACACTATGATATTTTTAAATGATGGAAACTTTTCTCCAAAATCATTTTAACAAATTACTTGGAAATTCATAAATGTATACTCTGTTCTTGCAATTAGAAAATATTAAGTTATAGCTATCCTGTATTCAGAAAGAAAAACAATATGATGTTCTCCAGGTAAATAGAAATGAATTTCAAATTATTTATATTTATGGTGCCAGTGATTTATGCTAGACAAAATCTCTGACACAGATCATAGGTAGAGGATTTCTAGTAGCATTGTAATTGTTACAATGTTCATTAAATGTATACTTAACTCTAGTAGAAGGCCTTCTGTGGCATGGTAGAGAAGTCTTTGTAGTGCTACTAAAAATGTCTTTCAAGTACCATCATCTGAAAGTGGTGCTTTGGTGAGTAAGAGAAACCCATCTATATGTTGACATATAATGCAAAAGGTAGTAAGCAAACTACTCTCACTAGAAGGTAGAGGAAACTTGGAAACATTGCTCATACTGTTAGAAAAAATAGCTTTCACAACTACATAGATTCACTAAAGCTATTTTATGATCCTCAAAGCAAATGGGTCTTGATATTTTGTTGCTGACTAAAAGTAATATTGCCCATCTTGATCACTTACCTCATTTACCAGAAATTGACCTGAATAACATTTGGTTGGTTTCAAAAATAAAACATAATTTTTAAAAGTCTGGTTTCCTATTGAGGATGGTGAAGAGAATATACTCTAGGATCTGATTGCAATAATGTTCAGCATAAAGTATCATATGTAGAATCAGAGAATTGGTGTTAAAAAGACATCTTGTAAGTTATATAGTCCAATTATTATAGGTAAGGAAACTGAGGCTCAAGAAAGGTTGTTACCCACTTAAGGATACAACTTAGCAAGTTGCAGGGAAAGGTTTAGTATACAGGTCCTCAGACTCCAAATCTAGCACTCTTTCCACTGTGCCATATTGTTGCTATGAGTTCCAAAAATATCGTAAACAAAGGCAGCATCTTTGTAATATTGTCCAGCTTCATGAAGTAACTAAGCATCTGGTATGTATATTAGAAAAGCAGTTGCACTGTAGCAATATCTCGTGTGTGTGTGTGTGTGTGTGTGTGTGTGTGCGTGTGTGTGTGTGTTTACCATATGTATTCGTATACACATAGTAGATGCTAAGTGCTTCCAAAGGGTTTTCTTTTTATTATCTGTATCACTTAAAATAATAGGAGATTTAAACAATATTTTGCCAAGAAGCAGGAAGAAATGAAGCAAGGCAAAGGAGGGAATTGAGAAGCACTATGAATGAAAACATTTTGAGAAGACTAGTTTTTGTAGATGCAAAGTTGAAGAAATTATCTAGCTGAATCTGCATAATTAGCACTAGGCTTAGTTGGGTAAGCGTGAAGTATGCCAATTCCCCTCCCCCCACTATACCTTCTGCACACAAAGTTCTCTCTACTGGGAAGATAGTCCATACTTAAATTAGGCCTAATTTCCCCACAGTTGTAAATGTTTTTATATTCTCTTTTTGGACACAATACTGATGTCAATTAGAATCCTACCAATAGCAGAGAATTATTTCTGTCATCTTATATGTTATATTTAACAAGATCATGCACAATTTAAAAATAGTTTGACAAAACTGATTTATATTTGGTTAATAGTTCACTGAAATCTCTACACACATGAACTTTTTTTTTCCTAGACTGTTGATTATCTATGTCTGATTTTTCTTTTCTAACTGGGTTCTTGTTATTGTCCCATCCATTTTAAATTCTGCCCATTTTCTATCCTTTCATGGCAAATATCAGCCATATGCTCCATGGTCGCCACTTTCAATCAGTCCCCAAGAGATATGAAATAGATTTTAATTTAGGGCAAGCCACTTCACTTCCACGGTTCCCACAGCTGTAATGTGATAGGGTTGACAAGTTGATCTCTAAGATTAATTCTAGTTCTAAAATCCTATAAAATAAATATACTTCCTTTATGAAAGATGATAGGCAAAGTATTTCAGCAGCACTTAACTATACACTTAGAAAAAGAATACATTATACTCCTTTAATACTGAGTCACGAGGCACTCTTTTAAAGGCTCAAGTTGGCCATCTGA
The DNA here is from genome assembly GCF_003287225.1 of Phascolarctos cinereus. NCBI lineage: Eukaryota > Metazoa > Chordata > Mammalia > Diprotodontia > Phascolarctidae > Phascolarctos > Phascolarctos cinereus. The sequence continues at coordinate 226,693,282 of NW_027556098.1, read as the reverse complement.
GTTATGCGGCACACATTTTATATGTGTGTGTGTATACATAAAAATACACACACACACACAGATATATATACATATATACAGTATGATTATGTATAATTATAATACACATAATAATATATGTGTAATATATTATATATTACATGTGTTATATAAAATGCATGCACACACACACACACACACACACACACACACACACAGGCTGAAATTTAACATGTTTAAAAAGTGAGGAACAGTGAAAAGAGTGCTGGATCTGGAACCAGAGATTCTAGTTTTAAATCCCTTATCTGATGCTTACTACTTGTGTCTCTTTGGCCAAGTCACTTAACCTCTCTGGGTATCAATGAAGGGGTTGGACTAGACAACTGCTGCTGTCTCTTCTACCTCCCAGTTTGACCATTGTGGTTTTCATTCCTTCTCTGGATTCCATTAGTGTATACCACCTAATATAACCCTTAATTTTATTCTCATAGACTGTTAGATTTAGAAGGGACCTTAAATTGTCCACCTCTCATTGGATGGTGGAAAGAGGACTAGTTATCTATTTCTTATTCCCTAAGGATCCATACCATATGAATCCCCCATGTCCCTTTTTTGAGGAGACAGTTCTTCAGTGATATTTCTTTCATTAATTTTGGAGCAGAGGTCATCATTGGAAATTTTATAGTCTACTTGCTTCTAACATGTAAAACACTTCCTACTATATATTCTTTTTTTTTCAGTAGTATTCTCATTTTTTTCAGCAAAGGAAAAAAAATAGTAAGAGATGAAGTATACAAATAGACAGAAAATAGAAAGTCCCCATAGGTTAACTGGATTCCATACAGTCAAATGAACAGAAAGACCACCAAGCTAGCTAGCCATTCAGAGGGGAAAAGAGGCTGTAGAGGGATAAAGAAGAGCTGGTATATTGATATGGAAAACTCAGTTGCAAACCTTATTAGTAAAAAAAAAAAATGTAAGCATGAGACCTGATGAATAATTTCATATGTAGGAGGTGGTCAAGCAATATTCTCTGATCCTCATTTGTCAGTCTACATTAATAGTTTTTTTTAACTTTCAAGAAAAGCTAGCTGTCTATTTGGACTACCCTGAGACTAAAGGGAGGATCATACAAGCAAATGAATCATTCATTGGTCATACCCAGGCCTTTTTAAAGAGTATTTCACATGAAAGATATGTTAATATCTAAAAGTAAAAGAGAAAGCTTAACCAAGCAAACAGCTAATCAACCAACAATGATTTATTCAGTTCTTTTAATCAGCAGATCCTGGAGTATGTGGGGCTAAAGAAGAAGCCAAAGACAGAGTACCTGCCCTCAGATGAGTTTGCAATCTGTTTGGAAAGATGTAAATCAGAGAGTGAGATTGAATATTTCTATTTGCTAGCTAAATGACCTTGGGCAAGTAACTACAGTCATCCTCAGTTTCCCTATATATAAAATAAGGGATTTGGCTTAGATTACAAAAACTCTTCTGCTGGACTTTCAAACTCTTCACAATCTGGCTTTGGTTTACCTTTCAAAGCTTATTACACATTATTCCCCTTCATGCAATGGCCAAATTGGCCTGCTTGAACTTCCTCAAAGACAATGGTTCCATTTCCCTCCTCCATGCCTTTGCATACAATATTCTTCATGTTTTAAATGCACTTCCACCTCACCTCCACCTCTTACAATTCCTAGCTTCCTTTAAAGCGCACCACAAGTCCTTCTCCATGATGTTGGTCTTGCCCCTAACTGCTAGCATACTCAACAATCCAAAAACTTTACTTTGTATATATCTTATATTCTCTCATAAGCATGCAATAGAATGTAAGCTCCTTTAGAGAAAGGACTATTTTATTTATTTGTTTTCTTGTATCCCAAGTACCCAACACTGCACCTGGTACAGAATAAGCATTTAATAAATGATGGCTCATAGAATAAAAGATCAGTGGATTTATAGAAGAACCTCAGTGGTCATGTGAGGGAAACTACTTATTTTACAGCTGGGGAAACAGACCTACAGAAATCAGATGGCTTCCTCAAAGTCACAAAGATAGTAATCATCAGAGGCATGATGTGAATTAAGGTTATCTGATTGCAGAGCCAGTCCATTTTAAACTGTGTAATATAAATAGTCTAGTTAATAATCTAAAGTCCCTTCTAACAGTGAGAATATAATGAGAGTGGAATTAAGGATTAAGTTTATTAGTAGTAACTAAGTGTTAAAGGAATTAAGAGGAAAGGGAAATCAATGAAAGCCAAAGTGGTCACCAGTAACATCCTGGACAAAGTGAGCTGTGAGTTGGACTCCAAAGAATGATTACAACTTAAATGGGTGGAGAGGCATTCCCAGTAGAATGGTGAGGTTAAATTGGCTAATGCATGGACCTAGACATGAGCACAGCATGTTGCAAGAGACCAACAGATGAAGTGAGACTAGATTATGGACAGCCCTGAAAACTATGAAAAGGAGATCAAAAGTCATGAAGCATTATTAATAGGGAGATGATGAAGGTTTTTGATCAGGGCAGTACCATGAATCAAAGAAATGTCATGACAAAAGAGCCAAATGAATATGAGTATTCTGGTCACCTATAAATAGTATTATAATACATGTTTTTGGTTTTGGTTTTCTTTTTTGTAGGGAAAAGAGAAGAGACTGGTAATAAGGAGGCCAAATACAAGATTGTTTCAGACATCCAAATCTAAGATAATGAGAACCTAGACTGAAACGATTTCATTGAAAATGGAGGATATTTTATAAGACAATCAGAATCTGATGATTTCTAGGTTATGTCAAGTAAAGGACAAAGAAAAGCCCAAAAATGACTACAAAGGTTTGAATGTGAATGATGGAGAGAACAGTGGTTTTAGGTAACAAAAAAATTAAGTGAAAAAAGTTTTGTTTGTGTGTGGAAGAGAGGGTGTTATATTTTAGTTGGTGGTAGATGAAAGGAAAAAAATGATCAATTCCATTTAGACCTACTGAGTTTGAGGTAAAAAAGTGAATGGTACAGAAAACTATACCAGAGACTAAGGCAAAGAATTTATTCAAAATTGGGCATGCTTTCATAAGATAAAGGGGGAAAAAAAAGATTAAGGGGAAAAAATGATGCAAAGGAGAAACTGAAATACTGTCAGGGTATTGATATATTGACCAAAGCATAAAAAAGAAGGAAGCCCTTAGGTATTATATGAAAATATCTGTATCCAAATTTAGTCACATTGCTAATTTGGGGGTGGGGGTTGGCAGAAAAGCTTTGAAACTAGTTAATTTGTCTGTTTTTTTATTCAGCTATCCCACCTTGACAGTTTCCATAACTCCTATAACAGAGTACATTTTCATAATTATTTTGAATCTCAACACCAATCTATACAATCCCCATAGGCATATTTTATATTTCCACCACATGCCTTATCATATCTGTCTCAATGGACAATTAACTTTTAGATATTAACTGGGCATATCAAGAACAGTAACTTTAATACCAAGGAGAAGAAAAAAGACATATGGTTAAAATATATTGGCAGGATTTAAAATTATGCCACAATATAACAAGGCAGTATTGACATTATTTTTTTTAAACAAACAAAAAATCCTCTCAAACTCCATAAACCTAAGGTTCAAAAATGGAAACCATCTGAATTACAGAAAGCCTTGACCAGTATTTATTGCCACATGCTTTAGAAGCAATTTCCATTTTGATGGGCTACTTCAAAAGTGGTATTCTGAAACAGTTAGGTAACATAAAAATATAGGATCAAGATTATGTCTGTCAGATGAAAAATACAGCATTTATGCAGCATTATATAATCCATTCAATGGTTTATGAGCCCAAGGTCCCCATGGGAGTGTCAGAAATCCATATAATGTTATCTAGTGTTAAATTTTGTATCTGGACTACTGAATAAGTGGAGGAGGGGGAACATTTCATTAAAAAAAACTACTTGATTCGATATTTTTTTCTTTTTTTGCTACCAGGCAAAATAAACTCAGAAGCATAAATTATTCCCAGAAAGTGATGTCACATTATTTCAATTACTTTAATATCTCTTCAAGAAGGATGCAATATTTATAGAAGCATAGAATAATATATTTAGAGCTAGAAGGGACTTCAAAGGTCATATAAACAATCCCTTAATTTCATAGATAAGGAAAATTGAGGCTCAGAAGGTGACTTGCTCAAGTTGACAAAGGTAGAAAAAGGTAGCAGAGGTGTGATTTGAAACCAGGTTCCTTGATCCAACACTCTTACTATGCTTTGCTTTTATCAAGCATGTTAAGTATGAATTTGTTAAGAAATACTATATAAAGCAGATGGCCAACCTGCACCTTTGAAAGAGTAAGTTACCAATGATTTGGTATTAAAAGAGTACACTGAATAGCTTTCTCTAAGTGTCAGGTCAAGTACCACTTAAATACTTTCACCTTTGATAAAGGAAAAATGCTTGATCTTATAGGACCTTAGAGCTAGAAGGAATCTTAGAGGTAACTCATCCAACCCCATCTTGTTATAGACAAGGCAAGGGAGCTCACAGAGGTGAACTGGGTTGTCCTCATTTAAATTCAAAGACTATATCCATTGGAGTTAGAGTGGTGGGGGCTAGAACCATGAAAGATGTGATTAAGTTTCAACATGAAATTATAGAAAAAAAATAGTAAAAATAAAATGAAAGAGATGAGTAAATATATCCAGTTAGGGGAAAAACAAACAAAAAACCAAAACAAAACACTTGAACATCAACAAGCTGGGGGGGGGGGAATCGTAAAGGGATATAAGGACAAAATTGAATTATAAACCAAACAAATCAGTCTTGTCAAAATAATTTATAGTGTGCATAATTGTTACATATAACATGTGACAATAAACTATTTTTTTATGCTAGTAAGATTCTTAATATCAGTACAGTGTCCAGAAAAAAAAAATAAGAATGGTTTAAACAGTACCTACATAAAATGTAGGGTATTTTTTTTTTCTGGTGAATATTAGAACATTGAGAGGAAGCTGAACAGTTTTCAAGTTATTCATGCTTCCACGGATCTCTGCTTCATCAGTACGGCTATTCCTATAATGTTGCAGATCTCAGTCCATTAAGTACATGTAATTGCAATCATTCAAGTCCATAAAAGATTATTATTATACAGAAGGTAAGCTTCTTTACCAACTTAAATAAGGATAGAACAAAAGGAAATTGGTTTATGTAATAGCAAGATGAACCGGTTAGATATTAAGGGGGAGTTTGTTAATACATAGTATGAGAGACACTAAAAATAGTCAAAGGGTATTAAAGATGAAAATTTATTTTTTAAAAAATTAATTTCAGACTAAACACCAGAACATTAACTAGGCAACATCACCTTCAATGATAAGATTTATGATTGCCCATTTGGGTCCACCTAATCTTCCTTTTTATCTCTATGTCTAAAGCTAGATCAGGTGGGCAGAAAGAGCTTTTCAATAAGTCCTATTAGGGATCCTTGAGAGCAAAGACTTTCCTTTTTGGTACTTGTATCTACATTGTTTTGGATGTAGTAGCTATTTAATAAGGGTTTGTTGAATTCAAATAGAAATCATGACATATTTTTAGACTAATCTCAATTTTATTTTTTCTGAGGTTGATAGATATGGAGATTCATTCCCTATACTACTCAGATCAACTAGAAAACAATTTTAATTTCTAAGCAATTTTCATGTTGTAATGCCATGGCCTCTGTAACATTTTGAAGAATAAGGTTACTCCCACAGTATACTTTTTACAATAGTACCTACATATATCTCTACTCTGCTAGATTAGGGGTTGGCAAACCATGGTCAAACCTCCCCTGCCTATTTTTGTATGCTTCCCACCCCCCAGATAAGAAATATGTATATATATATACACACACATATACATACATACACACACACACACATATATATATATATATATATATATATATATATATATATATATATACACACACACAAAGTTTTATTGTATTTAAAAATATTTTTTATAAAATCATTCTTAGCTCCATCTGCTCAAAAATAAGTCAAGGATAGGACTTAGGATTGGCCTTCAGGAGGTAGTTTGCCTACCCATGTGCTAGAAAATAAGCTCTAAGAGGCCAGACCAGATTATTGCTTTCTTTGTAGTCTTCATGGCACTTAGAATAATGGTTCTAACACAGAATATAATAAATAAATATTTGATGAAAGAAATAGCACCAGTAAGTTAATCAGCAGGATATACTCATTGACCATTGGTTGCTGCCATTTTTCATCTTGGCCAAGGCAACTTAATGATTTAATTTATTTCAGTAAAATTTCAGCTCACTGAAATAGCTTGAAGCCATTGACCAACTCTTCTCTTTCCTATGGGATAATACATTAGGGAGAAAACTGACCCTTTGAAGAACTAAAAACTGAGCTGGGAGAAAAGGGCAATGTGTTCCTCTACAAACAGGGCCAGAGGAATCTGAAACTGCAATAAGAACAGGATGTTCTGTCAAAGGGAAAAACAAAACAAAACGTTTTATGAACTTTTCCAAGAATTAAGTAAAGTTATAAGACAGCTCTTATTTGAATGAGATCCAGTTAAATCAGCTTGAATTACCTCATTCTATACAAGCAGAGAATAAATATTAATTATTCTTCAAATATTCTCAGTCTTATTACTAAGGCACATCTATATGACACTTTATTGTTACAAAGCATTTTACATACATGATGAGTCTGATCCTCCAGATAACCCTGGGAAATAAATAATGCAAGAATTACTATCTACATTTTACAGGTGGGGAAACTGAATCTCAAGGATGTTCAGTGATTTGTGCAAGGTCAAAGTCTAGTGAGTGATGAAATGGATTCCAACCCACGTCTATGAACTCTTTCCATAACCCAAGGCTCTTTCACTAACTCATGGTGGCTTTCACTCTAAGTGAAATGTATCAGAAAAAAATATGATTTACTTGTTTTCCTTTAAAAATAGAGAAATTATGAAAATGATTTCACAATAATGGGATCTCAATATCTTAGAAAGGATTTGTTCAGGGTAAAGTGGATATTTCCCAGAACAATTGGCCATAAAAACAGTTTGTCTTGAAATATATTGATAGAATTAGAGAAGTCTGGCCAGAAGCTCTAAAGGCAAGTTAGGATAAAAGTGGTTGAGGAAAACAGAAGTTTAGCCTATGCAGAGAATAGAAAGACCAGACTGTGACCTGTTGCTTATACTACAAAAGTCCCTAGCCTTTTTTTCATTTCCAAAAGCTCAGCCCTTGTACTTTGCATACAAAAAGGTAAATTACTGGAGAAGGGGTGATAGTGGTGAAAGTAGTTTCCTTACTGCAGTTTTACTCAGCTCCTTTTCCATTTTGGAGAAGAAAAATGTCTGGGATTATTTCCCATAGATGGGATGTGGGATGGCAGTGGGGGAGTACATTAAAAATAAACAGGAAAAAAAATGGCTTTCTGATCATTAGCCAGATTAAATTTGACCTGAAGGAATCAGAAGGAAGAGTGGAAACAAGGAGGGGAATTAAAAGGAGGAACATGTGTGAGCTTAGATTGGGAACAAGTGTGACCTTAGATTGGGTATTTGCTACCTTCTGTTAGCAGCAGAGGAGGAGGTCATCATAGACATTGCCTGAAAAGGATCTGGGGCAAAGAGGCTAAAAGAGGAGATCTCTAGTTCTTGTTTGATGGGGAATGACTTAATAACCATAGCACCTATTCCAAGCCCCCATGGATAGATGACAGAATAGCAGGTGGTCCTGAAGATTGCACCTCAACTGAAGACTTTAGCGTAGCCTTATGGGAGGCTGAAAGATCAATAGCCTAATCCTACAGAAGAAAGGCTTAGTATCAGAGCATTTAGAGTAGGTATTGGACAGAGCAGTAGATAACCATGAAATAGGCTAGATAACTGAAGATCAACTGGAATGAAGATACAACACTCAGTGGGGAGCAGTTCCAGCAGAGAGCAATGTGATAATAACAAGAGTATCAATCATTCAATAAGCATTTATTGAACAGTGTATGGAAGGGGCTGTGCTAAGCACTGGGAGTACAAAGAAAGGTAAAAGTAGTTTTGCCTTCAAGTAGCTCAGGTCTTCCAGATCAGAAACCTAAGCTGCCTCTCTACCCGTGTAACTCAAGCATACATGTCCCCTGCATGTACATATTTGAGAAATGCTCACTCCTTACTGAGGGTTTCTATGTTCAGAGGTTGGGAGATGTTGTTTTTATTACTATTATTTTACTATTATTTGTTACTATCATTATTTCACTAAACAAAATATGAATGAAATGAAAAATGGCTTTGTTGGAACTTAGTGTTTTTGTCTGACTAATGAAAGTACTCCCATCATTGGGGACACATGAGCTACAGTTTAGAGAAGATTCTGACTCACAAAGTTCATGGAAACAGGGGTAGCTTTCTGGGAATCCATTGGTAAGAAGGTCCATAGTGTTATACTTATTTCATACTGAGAATTATCATCTATAATAACTATCTATGGTCTATATAAACATGTCATAGTAGATAGAGTGCTAGATTTGGAATCAAAAGACCTAGGTTCAAATTCTACACTGACCCATTCTAGTTACATAACTACAGGCAATAGACAACTCATTGAGGCTCAGTTTCTTCATCTGTAAAATAATAGTAATAGTACATATAGCACCTTCCTCACATGGATGCTATGAGACTCCAACAAGATAATATATAAAGAACTGAATTAATGAATTACTATTTAGTAATTTTGGGAGAAATATTGCTAGCAACAAAATTGTCTCATGAAGACATTGTCCATGAGAGATTTCAAAAAGACCTTCAGAAAAACCTGGAAAGACGTTTTTTGCCAGAACTGATGGAAAGTGAAGTGAGCAGACCAGAAGCACATTGTACACAGTACATGTACACTGTAACAGCAACATGGTGTGATGATCAGCTCAGTATGACTTAGTTCTTCTCTCAGTAGAATGAATGATCCAAGACAATTCCAAAGGACTCATGATTGAAAATGCTACCCACATGCAAGTGATGGAGTCTGAATGCAGACCAAGGCATATTACTTTCACTTTATTTTTTCATGTTTTTTTTCCTTTTGGTCTATTTCTTATTTCACAATATGTGTAATATGGAAATGTTTTACATGATTACACATATATGACCTATATTAAATTGTTTACTGTTTTAGGGAGGAAGCAGTGAAGGAAAGAGGGAGAAAATTTGGAACTCAATTTTTAAAAAAAATGTTTAAAATTGTCTTTGCATATGATTGGAAAAAAAGTTATTAAAACGAAATAAAGTGTATTACAAAAAAGCTCAAAGTTCCATATGAAATGGCTTAGGATATGTTTATTTATTATGATACAGCTAAATGTTAGCATATAAACATATTTTATTCAATAGCAGAATTTCTTCTAAGATATTTCTTGCCTTGGATTCCCATAGAATTTAATAAAAGGATTATTTTAAGACCATATCCTCCATAATGTAGTCCAATAGCCTGGCCCTTGAAAGCAGTGATATGACACATTCAAGTGTATTACAAATAATCATATTTATTTTATATAATTTCTTTTTTTTCCTAAGGAGCTAGAAATATCTCCTACACTCAAAGTGTCATTTATTTTGAGTGTATATAATGACATCTACATTGTAGGTGATTAATAAATGTTTGTGGAATTTACTCACTAGAGAGAAGGTGAAAATAATGTCACTTTAAATCAAACTCAACCTACATTCAAAGAGATAAAAAAAAAGGGAGGGGATATGAATGAAAAAACTTCCTTCCTACTGTAAGCAGATATAGCAAATGACAGCATCTCCCCTTCCAACTAAAGGATTATAACTCCTAACAAGGTTTAAAAGTATATTCCTGGAAAGGTAATAGACAAGACTGACTTCTATTAATGTTATGTCCTCTGACATTGAGTCAGTGAAAATAAAAGGAGAAGATATTAACTTTTAACAGTGGACATGTTAAAATAAAACAAATGAGCAAATTCTAAATAGCCATGTGGAGCAATGTGACCCAGCCTAGCTTAACAGAGAACCAAAATGTAATCAAATGAAACCTATGATCTTTGTACCTGTGAGAAAGAGAAAGGAAGACAAGAAGACAAACATAATTGAAAAATCTGAGAAGAGAAAAAGAAATCACACGTATATGCAACATACAGTCGAATTCTTTGCAACTGCTTTGGTCCTGAAAGAATGCCAGGGCTGACAGGAAACAGCCAAGTCCCAGGGAGCTCAGCTTTCCCAGTGGCTTCATCAGCTTTCCCTGACCCATTTTCACCTGAGCAAACTGAAAAGAACTCAAGCCAACACAACAAGGTAAACCAGAGCCATGCGAACCAGTCACAACCCCACCTGAAACCATTCTTCTGCCTTCCAAGTGAAAGCAAATCTCTTTGACTTTTGTCTAGGCCTCAAAGCAGATGCCACAACTGGCATAGATTCTCTCTTTCCTTTCTCTCTCAACATAAATTTTGGCTTTTAATTCCCCTCCTCTACTCCTTTCCTCAAGACAAGAGGAAGAAGACCAAAAAAAAAAAGCAGGTAGACTGGAATACAGTGAAGGATGAAAAAGATATTTGGATTGCCATTTAAAAAAAAAAAAAGGACTCATTCATGTCCCATGAGTATATTTTGTCCTAAGTTCCATGCAAAGTTCATGAGCAGATAAGGTCCTTTCTTGCTCAGATCTCAAAGTCTCTAAGAAATAGTAACAGTCTACTACGTAAACTCCCCAAACCAATATTCTGTAGTTACTTAAATTAGAATCTGAGGGACTATTTTATTTCTAGGAGGCTGATTAACATATTTTAATAACATGTTATGGAAGTAACATATCAAGTCACTAAGACAAGGGTGAGATATGAAACATGTGGATCAGCCCCAGATTTTGAGAAAGGTATTCTCCATCCTTATCCTTCTTGTCCAATTTCAAGCTTTCAACATCACTTGTGAACACTTTCTCTGATTTCCCATTGCCCCTGACCACTTTGTCCATTCCTACAAATGTTTTCTCAATAAATTTCTCATCAATTCACCTGTTGGCAACTATGGGGATCAATCAATCCAAATTAAACATGGACTGACTGACACAGTGGCCAATGTTCTCTCTCTTCACATCCACATGTTCCTAGATTAGAGCTTAGATAAAACATTGATTAAACACTTGCTATGCTATGCTGAGCCCTGGTAATATGAATATAATAAGAAGAAATAGTTCCTGCCCTCACTGGGCTTACATTCAAATAGGAGAATGAAGTTTTTTTTTTTAAAGAGTAGAATTGGAGCGGGGGGAGGAGAGAAGATATCTTAGTGGTGACAAGATAGAAAAAAAATCTGTGTAGACATGGGCTGAGCCAGGTTTGAAGTGAGCAGTTCTTGCCTGGATATTGCTTCAAATGGAAACTCTGAGGAGGAATTCACACAGTCAGAGGAAGAGGACACAGGAATGGTGACATCTCCAACATGGGCAGAATACTATCTTAGTCTGGAGAGTTAGGATCTAAGCTGAATTTAAAGATTCATTTGCATGTTGTCTCCCCATTCAAATGTATGCTTTTTGAGGTCAGGAACTTTTTTTTGCCTCTTTTTGTATCCCTAGTGCTAAACACAAGGCCTGGCACATAGTAAGCACCAAATAAATATTTGTTGACTGACAGGTCACTTATTTTTTATCAGATAATAGAGATCCAAAAAGTCAGATTCCTAGAAACTGCCTAGGAAAATTAATATCTATAACATTTCCCTTAGAATTTTGTTGAAGCATAATCCTCTTCTTAACTATTCAATCTCTTGTCAAGGGTACCACCATCCTTCCAGTCAATCAGATTCCTATCCTCAAACTCATTCTTGATTCCTCACTCTTCTTCATCTTTCATATCCAATCAACTGCCAAATCTTATTGATTCTACTGCCATAATATCTGTAACCATCAGCACTTACAGGGTCATCACGTTACTTTAGGACCTTCTCTTAAATGGATTATTACAACAGCCTCCCAATGGGTCTCCCTGCCTCAAACTCCTACCCTATTCAAATCATTCTCCACAGAACTGGCAAAGTGATATTTAAGTACAAGGCTGATCACATCACTCTCTTGCTCTATGAGCTACAGTGACTCACTACTGCCTCTAGAATCAACAACAAATTCTGGCCTTTAAACCTAACAGCCTGGCTCCAACCAACCTTTCTAGGATTGTTATACATTATTCCTTTTCATGCACACTATGGTCCAGACAAATTGCCCTTTCATGTCCTTGACTCTGTCTTTGTACACACCACACCTTATGCTGGAAATGCAACATCACTGCCTTTCTGAATCTGACTTTTCCTTCAAAACCTAGGTTAAAAGCTACTGCCTACATAAAGCCTTTGTTGGTGCCATCCCCTCCCTATTCCTCCTTCCTTCCCCCAATTACTCTGAATTGTGTGTGTGTATACATACACATGCATACACACACACACACACACACACACACACACACTAGATAGATAGATACACACACACACATAGGTGTATAGATGTATGTGTACATATTGTTTCTCTTTCCTCCCCCTTTTCCCCGAATGTAAGCTCCTTTGAGTCAGGGACTTTTGGGCTTTTATCTCCAGCACCTAATAATTTGTGACACATAGATGATAATAAATGTTTTTGATTAATTGAAGCATCTCAACTCCATTAAAAAAAAATAGAAACATTTTATATAGAAAAAACAGTTAACGGGGTATGTGTTCATGAGACAGGACAAATGGAAATAGATCATCTAATGTCCAAAGCAAAGTGAGTAGCAAAACTCATTGACATACCTTGTTCAGGTTCTAAGCTAGAATCCTAGGTGTCAGAAAGGAAAATAAATCAGCTATCTATAACATGGTTTACTATGTATACTTAGGACTCCAGTTGCTCTTACCAAAGAACAAGTCGGCAAATGCTATTAAGTAGGTATCAATTATCAGGACAGGATCATAGGAACTAGGAAGAACCTTAGTCCAATCCCCCTCTTTTGCAAATGAGAATATTAACCCCCATAAAGGTGAAGTAAATTGCCCTAAGGCATAAATTTAGTAAATAGCATACCTAGGATTTGAATTCAGGCACTCTAATGAAATTTAATGTACTATTTTCTATAGAGAACTTCCTGAGATAATTTGCATTCAACCACACACACACCACACACACACACACACACACACATGATTTTTTTTCTGAATTGCTAACAGATTAAGAATCTCATAAAAAAATTATTTAGTATTCTTTAGAATTATGCACTTTGGCTAGTTGATGCCAATACCTCCTAGCTCTGATTTGTTGTAATTTTCTTGTGTGAGGGATGGAGGAGAAACAACTAAAAGGGGGGGGAAAGTATGACTATAAAGTAACAGATTCTACAAGCTTCATATGACAATGCATTTCATTACTTTATAGTTACATCTTCATATATTCCTATCATTCTTATTCTTTCTGATGTTAACTTTTATCATTTTGTTTATACTTGTACCACATTCAATTTTTTTGTGGTAACTGATTAGTATGGTTATCTATGTACATCATTTTCCAAATATGTAAAAAAATCTCTGAGAACATCTTAGCTTATTTATCTCAGCATCTCACTTTGTGCCTAGCACAGTGCCTTTCTGGGTGCAGAGATTTTTTTTTAAATTTTAAAACTATAGTTGGACATTATATTGGACAATTCATAACACTTAGCTAACATTTACATAAATACTTTAAGATTTACAAAGTGCTTTACAAATATTATCTCATTTTATCCTCCTTACAACCCATTTTCCTATTGAAGAAACTGAGATAGGCAAAGGTTAAGTGATTTGCCAGGGGCTCAGAGCTAGTAAGTGTCTGAGGAAAAATTTAATCTCAAGTCTTCCTGACTCCATGTCTAGCATGCTATCTACTGCACTGCTTAGCTTCCATTCATAGCAAAGAAGGTGCTAACCTGGAATGGCAGAGGGAATTTCTTCAACTGGAAGTTTCAACATGTTCAGTTCCTATCCCTATCCCTATCCCTTAAACTCATGCAGTCCTGTGTAAGATGCAACCAGTGGGTGCACTACCAAAACCCCCATTCCCTCCTCGACTCCCCTGCTGTCACCATTGAAAATTCAGGGTAGGACTTCAGAAAGATAGAAGAGAATAAAAACACAACCACCTATCTATACACTACCCTGCAACCAAATTATCAGTCTCACCTATAGCAGCAGAGGAAGAAAAGAGAAGGTGGGAAGGGAAAAATGACTGGAAGGAAAAACAATCCATCTTTTTTCTATGTGGTAGTGGTGGGGGATGTTAGTTCTCCTTCTTCAAAGAGAAAATTAGAAGGGGAATAAGAAAGGGGGGGGAAAGCATAAATTTCATTCCATTATCATTACTTCCTCTGTACCCTGACATCTTCCTACATGTTCCTAGTCAGAGCTCAAAAATCTGTTCCTCATCCTAGGATCTGTGCCATAATTTGTTACCCCATCATACCACTTTCTTTATCCTGATTCCAGGTCCTCCTCACTACACAAAAAGCTCCTGAAGCCCATTGTCCACACCCCTACTTTGCTTTGGCCCTACCCCAGATTGGGATGAAACTGGGAGAGTCCCACATTCCAACTCTCAGGACTATGGCAGGGGTAGATGTGCTGCTAGCACATCAAGTGGGAACTCTAAGCCTTTTATTAAAGTCCTGAGGTGATAAACGGTGCTAAGGTTCTGTAGTACTATTTACTATAGCCCTTCATACAGCTCCTCCTTTATAGTCTTTCAGGTACATTATTGGTTAAATAGCCTTATTGGTTTTGCACTTAACCTTAATGGTTATACGGGGAGATGATTCCTGAGCACCATTCTGCCAACATTAAAACTAACTTTTAGAACATAAATCCTTCCTAAATCTAGGGATACTTATACTATTAAAATCCCATTAGACATTCTGATTAACCATTCACTGTTCATACAAAGGGTTTTGTTTTTTCAAGGATACTTGAAATCAAAGTGTTTTGGCTTTATCGGAGCAAAAATGAAATTCATTTCAGATGAAGCTGGTTCATTTTCTCTCTGTGACAATGTCAAAATGCCTTAACTGTAAATAATGAAGAACTCCAGGTGCTGTGCTTCTGAGATGAGAACTAACTCATCCTGTTGTCTGTTGGCAGGAATACCCAA
Source organism: Phascolarctos cinereus (assembly GCF_003287225.1). Classification (NCBI taxonomy): domain Eukaryota; kingdom Metazoa; phylum Chordata; class Mammalia; order Diprotodontia; family Phascolarctidae; genus Phascolarctos; species Phascolarctos cinereus. The sequence continues at coordinate 226,678,124 of NW_027556098.1, read as the reverse complement.
AATTTGTATGAAGAAGATTTCAGTAATAAATGAGTTAATGAGTGTTCTCAACAGTTTTAAAATAACTAAAACAGAGGGAGTTTCTAGATTGAAAAGTCCAGCTAACTTCTGAATCAATAATCTTAAATAAGAAGAGAGGAGAGATAATTACTTGATTGAATAGAGCAGATTAGAGAGCTCAAAATAGTTGGGAGAGGGGTAAGTGTCCTGTCATCTGTTTAGACTCAGAACCCCAAACTCATCTAATTTACTCTACAAAACAACAGAGAAATCATTTTCTAGATGTTAAAAAAAGGTCAATGAGGAAGAGAATAAATGCAATTCAGGACTCATTTTGTTTTTAACGTTTATGCTTTCCAAGCATATACTTAAATGCTTAATATACTTAACAAACTATTTATTAAACAAAGCTGCCATTATAGTACCTTTGAAGAAAAAATCTATGAAAACTATTGTGCTAAAGCTTACTACTATTTCTATGGTAAATCTCTCCAAAGAAATTAGATGAGTAAACCATATTGGGGGAGAAAATCAAGTGCCAGGGTAAGTCCCCAGATGAAGAGAGTGATTTTGGCTGAGTTCTAAAGGTATTCCCTATTTAAGCAACATGGAAATTCCTGAAAGTGTGAAAATACAATTTTCTGACAAATTTTAATTCATTTGAAAAAGTTACCACAGAAGAGAACTCTAAGATGAGTCCTTTTTATAAAAGGAAGATTTTTTAAAATCTCAATACCCCCTCATTTCTCTTTAAAAGTCTACAATTTTGTACAAATTTTTTTCTTGTAAAAGATGGGCAAACATACTTGTGTCCCACATACACTGTCATTACCTTCTCCCTCCTCCCCAAGATTTGATCATACTTGTGTGATTTGTGACTTTTTTTTTTATCAGATTCTAGTTAAAAACCTTCAAAGTGCTAGAAATCTCACTGTGACTGCTAACCAAGAGAAAGCGATTTGGGAAAACTGTAAAAAGCTCACCTGAGTTGCATTATATAGGTCTTCAAACCTTGCAGGGTAGTTTTGAACTATATTATTGAATTACTAGGGGCATATAGTTTGAAGAGGAAGCCTTCATTCATCCATTAATTGCCTATTTGATAACAGCATATAGTGGGTACACAGAAAACGCTGGTCCTGACCTCCAGCAGCTTCCATCTTAAATAAGCATGACAGATGTTTTTCAAAAATATGTATGTTGTTGGAGAAAGTTATGTTTTTCTTTTCCTTTTTTTAAAAATGTGAACTGTATTGGGAAAATTGTTTGACAGTGATGACTAGGGGAAGGTAGACTTCCTCACCCTAATTGACAAAGAGAAGGAGGTTGTTTCAGTCATTTGGGATGCTGTTGAAGAAGATACAGAGTCGAAAGCAGGAAAAGTAATGAGGTCTCTGAGCAGTTTCATTTGAAGAATAAGAATGGGGGAAGGGAAGCCTGGTCTAGTGTACTGATATACAGTTTAATAAGATCTAATAGGAAGCCAAACTTTTGGGTGGAGTGTTTGCAGCAAGAAAAAGAACTCAAAGTCAGGCTAATTCCTGTTTCAGGAGCCACTAGTCTAGATGATAGTGGATATAATCCAGAATTTAGAGACTAGGCTGGAGCAATGCCATAAATAGTCTATATTGCGGGAGTGATGACAGGCAAATTTATAGATAAGAAGAAAGAGAAGAGTTCAGTCAAGGTTACAAGCAATGGAGGCAATTGGAAGAGGGGAAATACAACCGAGTGGTGTGTGAAGATGTTCCATTTGTGGATGAAAAACACTTCTGCTTCTGATCATTGTGCTAAAGTGGAAAGTAGCCGACCTTAAATTATTGTGGATTTTTCTGCAAACTGACTTCAAGTCCAAGTATCCTCAAAGTAAAATCTAATCTTTAACAGCACCAATTATATCCACAATATGCCACACCTTAAATTCAATTTAGGCAATTAACAAACATTCTTATACTGCCATTATTCCAACATTTGCAATTATTCTTTGATGTGCTATCCATTAGGATAAAAATTCATTGTCTTACAAATCTTTTTAGCCCTAAAAGCAATTCAATTGTGCTTTGCATATACTGAATAAATGGTACTGAATAAATGTTTGTGAATAAACGCTATAAGTATGTACCATACATATATGTCTAATACCGAACTAATTTAAAAATGTCGATAATCTCTTCCAGGAAAATCTCTCCTCTTAGGATATTCATAGCACATTGCTCTCCTTTTTTAACCTTCTAGCGCCCTGACCACCCCCTTCTCAATATTCTTTCCTTGATCTTTGTCCATGTCATTCCCACTAATTATACATTTAATAAAGTTCCTATGTTACATGTATGTCTGACCGTTGTTAATTTATAAATAAAACATAATGTTTGGTTCTTTCAGTTGTTTTAGAAGCTATAACCCAAGGAAATAAATTTCTTAAAAATAATGCAGAAAAGTTAAGTGAATTTTAAACAGCATGATACAATAGAAATAGCATTAATCTGAGCAATTAGTAGCATCGACTAAAACTAAAAGGTCCCTGTCACATAGACTAGCTTCTCCCTAAAGGAAAGACTGAATTGGTCTAGGGAAGGCTCAAATGACATAGTTTCCCAGTTGTTCAAGACACAAAACCCTAGCACCTGAGTAAGGGCTCCTCAGGCTTGATGAACTATTGTGGGAATTAATACATCTTTATGACTGAGCAGGCCAACATAACACATGAGAGGAGAAGGGATATAAGGGGAAGCTGTACCCAATTAAATCTACATCTTTGCTAACTATTCTTTCCATGATACTGTTAATATATACATATATTATTGTGTATATATATATATGTTTATACATATATATACATATATGTGTGTGTGTATGTTTATGTATATAGCATATACACATACACACTTTTATACATACATACATACATACAAACATTTTTGTCCTGGACTCTCTTCTTTCTTTTTATTAATTCACTTGGTGATCTGATCAACTCCCAAAGGCTCAACTATTTTCTACATGCAGGTAATTTTCAGATCTAAACATGCAACCCTACTCTTTTTCCTAAGCTACAGGGCCATATCACCAATTTTGAACATCCCAAATGAATGTCCCATAAGGCACTTCAAAATAAGTATGTCCAAAAACAGAATTAATGATTTTTTCCTTTCAATCTTACTTTCTCTAGAACTTCTCTGTTACTATCAAGGGTACCACCAGCTTTCCAACCACCCAGGGTAACTTGGTATCATTCCTTATTCCTCACTTTAACTCACTCCATATAAATAATCTTTTACCAAATGTTGTTTGTTTATAACTTTTCCAACATCTGTCACATATCTCTTTCTCTCCAGTCACAGAGAAAACAACCTTCATCACCTCATGCCTTAACTATTGCCATAGCCTTCTCATTGATGTGTCTGCCTCAATCTCACGACTCCAATGCCGAAGTTATTTTCCTAAAGCTCAAATATGACCATATTACTCCCATCTCCATTCAGTAAACTCCAGTGGCTCCCTATTCCTTCAAAAGTTAAACATAAAGTCTTCAGTTTGCCATTTCTAGTTCTTCATTATATTTCCATTTTTTTTATGTTGTCATCTCCACCATGTACTCTGCAGCCCAACTACATTATGACCTATTTGCAGTTCCATGCACATGACATTCCCTCACCTCTTTCCATGGTTTTGCATTAGCTATCTCCATGCCTGAAATATTCTCCCTCCAGATTCCTTGGCTTTCTTCAAATCTTTGCTCAAACCCCACCTTAAACAGCTTTTTTTCCAGCTTGTCCCCAGATTCCCTCTTAGATAACCTTCCACATACCCCATATTATTTCCTGTATGTGCCAGCTTATTACATATTGTCTTCCCCTTTCGAATCTGAGTTCCTTGAAGGCAAGGACTTTTCCCCCTTCCTTTGCAACCCCAGAGCTTATCATAATGCCAGACACATAATAAAAGTTTAGTACATGCTTGTTGCCTAGCTCAAAATGCCATGTATCTGTTATCTAAGGACTAGTGTAAGTGTGGAAATGCTCATTACCAAAAAACTGGCCGCCAAGGAAATGTCTATTTGCTTCTTTTTCAGCCAAAACAGCTCATGAAAATAATCTACCCAAGTGTATAGGGATAATAATGCACATTGGTAGATTACTCACAGAAATGAAATAACAGATTAAGTATGTGTACTTAAGTACACACACACACACACACACACCTCATACCATACAGCTGGTTAATGCCCCAGGCAGACACAGATATAACTCAATGCTGAAGGCAAGAAGATACCTCTGACTCGAGTGCCAGTCATTCCCTGACACAGTAAGGCTATCTGAGGCATTAAGTCTTACAAGACAGTGTTTCAAACAAATGGTACTAGAGCAGACACATTATATCCATGGCAAAGAGCATTTCTTGAATATAGATGCCCTCTGATCCCCATTGGTATAGAATGATATTAACTAAAAGCTATGCCAATTTAATTCCTACTACTAATACCACTATATGGGCAGCTAGGTGGCACGATGTATAGAGTGTCTGGCCTGGAGTCAGGAAGACTTTTCTTCTTGAGTTCAAATCTGACATCTGAAACTTACTAGCTATGTAACCTTGGGCAAGTCACTTAACCTTGTTTGCCTCAGTTCTTCATCTGTAAAATGAGCTGGAGAAGGAAATGGCAAACCACTTCAGTATCTTTGCCAAGAAAACTCCATATGGGGTCACAAAGAGTCAGACAACTCAGCAACAAAACATACACATCCATATGTGTATGTGTGTGTGTGTGTGCGTGTGTGTGTGTGTGTGTGTACGTATAAAAACTGCCTATTAACTGCAGCAGACACAAATCTCTTCCTTTCTTGAATGCTTCTTCCCAATCATCCCCTAAATTTTGGCACATAATTGTAATCAATTTAACATTTGATGGTACGCTATTTTGTATTGGTCTTGAGTTATTCCATATGTCATCTCTACAACCCTTCGAGAGGAGGGGCTAGGTCAACAATTTCTTTTATGCCCCACAGAGCACCTAACAGAGTAGTAGACATGGAGCAAACAAACTTTAAATAAATATTATTAGAGTTGAAAAAACTCTGCTTCCTTCACCTCCAACATTTTTAGATGAGAAACCAAACAAGATCCTGACCACTTAACAACATAAACCAACAAAAATCAAACAAACCCAAATACAAATGAATATTGCAAGTGGCCACATTTGAATTTTTAAAATTACTCTATTATTATAAGTGTAATCATTGCAGAATGGGCTGCAGATGACACATTCTGTTCATACACATGCTTAAGTCACTAATGTCACCTTCAAAAATAAAGGACAGAAGACACACTCTTAAAGAGGTAGATTTTCAAAACACCACACAGGATCACATTTCATATCTGTCCATACAGATTAGAGGCAACCACCATTTAAAAAACATTGCTGCTCTGTCTTCTGTCTTCTGTTCTAACATGTTGTATGTGATGAAGGTATTCTTGACATTTTACAATTCCAATGAATTTCTATGGAATGCAGTTACAAACCAGGGGCCATTTTTTGCTAAAAAAAAACCCCAAAACAAAAAAAAAACCCTATAATTCACTTGTCAATAGCAAAGCAACTATGGAAATCATATGACTGAAATGAAGAAAACAAAAACAGTCATTTAAATAATGAACTCTTCCTCTATTCACTATTTGCATTACATTTTAAATCAATCCATTTAAAACAGAATTTTTTTTCAACCCAGCACAGTACTATTTCACAGCCTGATAAGCTATATTTCATGGAAAAACAATATCTTTGTGTAATGAAATGGTAATAAAAAAAAGTACCAATTATCCCAGTATTTTCTCAAAATAGGTAGACTTTCTTTCATGCCCTAATTTTATGTTTTCCTCTGCCCCACACTAAAAGCTCAGCATAATTATCCCTGAACAGGTTGAGCAAGGTCTCTGCAAAATCTGCTCAGGGTGATTATTTAGCTTTTTTTTTTATTTGCGGAATTTAGTTGAGACTGTTACAAGCGCTTTATCAAAATAACTGCTTGATTGTCTTTAGCAGTTTTTTATAATTGGAAAAAGAAGAAAGGAGAGTTTTTCTAATAAATGGAGGGAGAAAGAGGTTAAATACTTTAATTACTAACTTGTAAAAAGATTTCCATTTGAATATGGAAACAATGTAAAGGGGTTCCTTATTTTTATGGGACTGGAACCACTTCAGAGGATTTAATGATACTGCTGGGCAACAAAAATGGGACAGCACAACAATGGAATTTCTGAGCAAGTTGGCTTAAAATGTAATTGTTTAGCAGAATATTTAAAATGTGTTATCTTTGAAAGAATAGTGAATGTGTAAGATGTCTTTAAAAAAAAAGCCAAAACAGTGACCTTTGTATATGTTGGTATCTTAAACTTGCAACCTAAATTTTAGATTCTATTGTATAAAGCAGCTATGTGTAGGAAATGAGCAGAACATTTTTCTTAACATACTCTGATAGACATTAATTGAAGAGTTCAGGTAAATATTTCTTCATTTTTAAATGGCCCTGGCTATTTTTGCTTTCAACTCTGATTTTCATTGTTTATAGGAATCCTTGCTAATGTCTTAAAAAAAATAAACAGAAAAGGCCTCATTCACTCAAAGTGAATGACTCATTGCCTTCTGTCCCTACATGAAATCTGGACACTACAATGTCTGTGAATATTGGCACCAGATTTGTGATTCTAGAGGTTCAGCTACTCTAGGAAAGGCTCTGACAAATTCTTCCCACTCACACATGTACAAACAAGAAGCAGAAATGTCATATGAAAAAGATCTTCAATCATCTACATATCAGCTAATTTCATAAAAACAGATCTATCACCTGTGCTAATCCAAATAGATGATCTGTCAATTCCCTTAAGTCTAATAATGCTCCGTATTGAAGTACAGTGGGGGGAAACCCCTGATATGGGAAGGGGAAAGCCTGTGTTCTAGATGTGACTGTTCCACTCACTCCTTGTGTGATCTTAGCAAGTCACTTCATAAACTCTTTGGTTTCATAAACCTTGACTTCCTTGTCTGAAAAATGAAGGAATTGGATTAGACAATCTCTAAGGTCTTTTCTAGCTCTAATAGTCTATATTGTGATTCCCCAGTACCTCCATTTACTGCCTGTTAAAAGGCTGCTCGTAAAAACAATATCAAAAGAAAGAGACTCTATTCTGAACCACTTTTTTTATGGGGGGAGAGGAGGTGATGTGTACATTTCCAGCTGGAAGCGTTTTCTCAAATTAGATTAACTTTTAATTTAAATTTAAAAATGTAAACACTTTACACAGACATAGTAATTGCCCATTTCAAACATACTAAACAAAAAGGTGATTAAAAGGTACAGTAATATGTTTCCATGAATAACAATTAATGTTCAGAATCTAGAGAGTGTTTTGCTCTCCTCATATTACTTCTTCACAACAATTATTAACTAATTTACACATTGATTCAGAGGGATGGACAGATGATAAATGCCATATTGGTTGAAAGATGGGTAAAACTATGCACAGAGAGAGTCATTCTATAGCTATGGCAATTTAATGAATTGATGTCATTGGATAGATTTTGCTTCAACCACGCACTCAATGAGAAATGTTGTGAACTATTAGTTTACAGGTAAAAGCTATTTCCATCACAGGTACTTCTAAGTGTATCATAGTTGGGGATGAGAAATCAGTTACTTACTATGACCCAACTATAAACTTGGAGAGTGCATGTAACTGCATCAACCACTAGAATTATGTAGCGATCAAAACATTATATGGTATGACAATGTCCATAGCTACATAATACACACATATTGAGCCTACTGTGCATATGATCTGCTAGGTGTTGGGAGGTAAGAAATAAAGACACTCAAATCTCTTCTGTTCCTATGAGTATTCACCTAAAAAATTCAGTGATATAATAGTTGTTTTCATTTACTGATGTTCTACCCTTTTAAATTACTTTGGAGAACTTTGTCTCAATCTGATCGGTCAGAATCATAGAAGAGTTGGATGACCTTTTTAGTCATTTACTCTAAACTCTCTAACTTAAAGGTGAGGAAATTGAGATTCAAAGAAGTTGAAATAATTTGCTCCAGGTCACACCATTAGGTAACAGAAGAGTCTGAACCTTATAATTTCAATGGGAGGCAGCAGTGTCTCAGAATTATGAATTGCCAAAGCAATGAATTTCCAAGACGAGGTGCAAACAACCTAAATCTATACAAATTCTTCCTCCTTCCACCCATCAATGTTTCATAATAGATGCATGCAATATAAGATGGCTTCTTACAACTCCCCAAATCCTTTATTATGCTGATACTCAGTTTTCCCTGTTCTCTTAGACCTTTTTCCATCAATATGGAAACAAGATAATGCCATCACAGAATCTCAGAGTTGGAAGGAGTCACAGATGCCATCTATCCTAATCAAAACCTGAACAAATATGCTCTCTATGATACCACCAAGGGGCCATCCTGTCTTTTGTTTAAAACCTCTAGTAAGAAGGAATCCTACTATCTACTCATTCAGTACATTTCACTTTTAGAAGAAACTAATTGTTTTCCTTACATTAAGAAAATATGCCCAAATTTGTCTATTCACAATTTCCATTAATTTTTGCTATTTTTCCCTCCTGTGCCAACCAGGACAAAATTCTTCCTTCTCTGATAGCCTGATATCTGAAGAGACTGATCCTTCTCAGGGTAAACATTTCCAGTTCCCTCAACTGATACATATGTGGCAAGACAGTTATGTCCCTGCCCTGGATGCACTCCAGATTACTAGCACCCTTCTTAAAACATCGCATCTAGAATTAAACCCAGATGTGATTGGACCAAGGTAGAGTATAATGGGCATATAATTTCCCTGGTCCTTGATAATATGCTTCTCAAAATCCAGCTGGAAATTACCTTAGCTTTCTTGGTTTCCAAATCTCACCATTGGCTGACATTAAGCTTGCAGTTCACTAAAATCTCCTGATCATTTCCTGGTGAATACAGTCTAGTTAAGCCATCCCTGTCTTACATCTGTGAAGCTGATTTCTTGAGCCCATGATAAGACTTTACATTTATCTTTATAGTAAATTTCATCTTACTCAATTCAACTCAAAGTTCTAGGGTGGTGAGATCCTTTAGTATCCTCACTGTTATCCAATATTAGGCTCATACTACTCTACCACCTAAAATTTATTTAAAAAAAAATACTTCTCCCTACCAACAGTTGTGTAAGGTTGACAGTATAGGCATTAGCATCCCATCTGAAAGTGAAATGAAGGAAAATGGAGCATAAATGAAAGAAAGTATTTGCCCAGAATGAAAAAGCTAGTCAATCAGAAGTCCAAATGAACTGTTCTTTGTACTTACCACATACCTATTATCTTTAAATGATGATTGATATTTGATTTTAACAAAAATATTCATTGGAATGTACTAACTACTAGGTAGATGATTTAAAAAAATACAAATACAATCCTAATAAAGCATTTAAAATAGAAAAATGAAATTTCTCAAAAACGTTTTTGAATCAAAGATAGATAGATAGATATATATATATATATATTTTTTAAACCTCAGAGAATTAATCTTTGCAGTTTTCCCTTTTAAAATGGTATATTAATATATACCTGCAAGAAAATCTTATTGAAACCTACTTATTTTTGTTTCCACAAAACAACCTAAATATCCCCAGTTCAGGGGAAGCATACTGAATTACATTTGCAGCATCCTCTGGGGCTCTGAAAAGCTCTATTAGTCATTGCATATTATCCATAAGTTTCTTTTAAGGCTTATTAAATGCTACACAAATTTTATACTTCATGCATTTAATGTTTAACTTATCTATGAGCAAATCAGTACATATAATTCGATGTCTCTATATTGATGGCTTCCACCTATTTGTTAATGGATTCATTTTTTAAGGAGAGGATTTTGATTAATAGCAGCTTCTGATTATAAACATGAAAATAAATGGGTTAAACCTTTGCCCCAGATATACCTGGGGGTAAAATAGGAGAAATAAAAGATTGTGACTTAAAGCTTTGCTTAAACTGCAACAACTCTTAATAGACACAAACAATTCTTTTAAAAAATGTTGTTGCTCATTATATTTAACTTTCCTAGTTGTTATAAAGTTACAAATGTTCAAAAGTTTATATAATATAAACAGGTGTCCCAGTCCTGATGTAATTTTTCTCCCATATCCATAAAGATTCTTTTTTGGTTAACCAAAAATAGGAATTTTGGGGAAAAAAATCCAAAATTAGAATTAGCCTTCACAAATCTATGAGTGATATTCCCCCATCTGCCAATGAATACTATCTTTTTTAAAAAATGCTTAATTATATACTACAAAGTACAAATTAGAACTTTGACTAATATTCTAATTTCATTGTATTTCCAGAATGGGATTTTAAGGAAAATGCAAAATCCAAAAGTTTCTTCTCTGTTCTCAAGGTCTAACAACACTAAAAATATGCAGTTTTTACTTGTTTTTTGGAAGCAAAAGTTCAAACACCCTTTCTTTGAAACAGTATGAGTGTTCACCATGTTTATTTGTCAGAAATACTTTGACAATTTAAGCCTCATTTTATTACAGTGTAGGTGGGCTTTATCTTCTTGTAACCCCACATTAAAAAGCACATTATTGATAATAAACAAAAACAAAGGAGGGATTAAGAAATTTGGCATTTGTTTCAAATGGAATTTTTTAAAGGCAAGTATGCTTTTCTTACTTTATAAAATGATCAATCTCTGAAATCTTCAAAAATAAAAAGGTACGTATACTACCTCCCCATAACACTGCTTTTTTTATTAACAAGAATATATCATGATCATTGTAAGCTTTTCATAAGTAGATTTCCCGTAAAAATATGAAAGATTTCCTTTAGTTTTTTTTTCCATAATCCTCAACCAAATTAATAGTGCCATGTTTATGGATTTCTTTTCTTAATAAAGGAAAAGCATACTGTTTCTAGCAAGAAAGGCAAGAAGTTACTTTTCCTCTTTCTCTTTCAATTTCCCTGCCATTAAAATTAATATAACCCAAAGAAAATTAAACCTATTAACCATACCTTAATACTAGAAAATTCGCTCCTTCTGAATACATAGCAAATTGCATGATCCCTTCTGTACTTCAAAAAAAAAATTGAGGGGTGATGATTTTTAAAGGCAAATTTTTAAAAAGGTTTCTAAACAGCCTTTGAATCAAAATTATACTTGGCTATCTGAATTTTTTTTTTTGCACAATTTAAGCAATTTTCTCTGTATTGATATGTTTTAATCATCAATAATTCTCATTAAGATAATTCATATGATGTCATCTAACTAAAAAACTTTGGTAAATCTAACTATAATTATCACACAAATTGTGATTTGGATCAAATTGTTAAACAAAATTACAGCAAAAACTGTACTTTCCCTGGCTATTAAAGCACTGACCCTGATAGCACTCTTTGGCACTGAACTTTTTATATCACCAAGCCTATTAATCAGGTAGTGGTTCAGAAGGATGTGCATTATAGAGCTGACCCTCACCAGTGCCTTAATTAACTGGTATTAAATGGTAATTAAGAGCTTTCCAATTAAATTTTAATTCAAAAAATTAAGTGTAAATGCAGTCATTTAATAAAGTGTTATAGCCATTTGGTGTGTTTCAGCTTAGACACAGAATACAGCTATTTGCTATTGACAAGCACTAAAGGAGGAGGTCATTTCACAAGTATAACGTGGACAAAGGTGAAACGGGCAACTGATGAAATCTGTGGCCAAGGTGAAATAGCAATCTCTGAGCCAAATGGTAATAAAGTTACTGAAATGAAGCGATGCAGGTTCTAAACTGAACTGTCATAAGGAGGATATGGGCTTCAAAATAGCATGTCAGTTGTAATTAAAATATTATCATTAAAAGTGTTCAAAAAGCTTTTAATTGTGTTATTGATTTTGTATTCGAGTCTATGGTCAGTGAGCTAAAAGGGGGGAGGGCAGTAAAGTGCTTAGTGATAGAAAGAAAGGAGAGAGCACTTTGGAGGATGGAGTGTGAATTTTGACTTTGTTGAACAACAAAAAACAACAATAAAAGCCTCCCCAGATTGGAATGCACCAAGGAGATCTCCAGCTCTGAGTAACAGTTGGAAGTGCTGCCAAAATTCCATCTGCGTAACCACTTATATAGAGAGTCTTCAGCAGGTTCTTGGGGGTCAAGAACATGGAGGAGATAGTTCTCAGGTCTGAAAGCAGGATTTTTCCTCCATTTGTATTCTTTCACCGAACTGAACTCAAATGGATAGAAGTCGAGATTAAGTTTCTTGCCTAGGATGTCAATATGAAAGGCAGAGCTACATAGAGGAATACATAAGCATACAGTCCAGGACCACTGCACGGGATAGTAGTGCCCAGATTTGAGAGAAGGAATATGTAGGAACGCTGCTTTTGGTATGGTAAAGGAAGTTGAAGGGAGGGGAGAGCTTAATCATATCCTGATTTTTTCATACTTTGTTTTGATTATGATCCAACCCTATAACTAGCCCTAAGCTCCCCAGAAGGGTATCACAAAACTGATTAAGTATCAGACACAGAAATTCCCTGCCTCCAAAAAAGCTATTCCTTATTGAGCTCCTACCAAAGAGAAATTGGGCTCTCACTCTTGTGATGAAAACTGACACTATTTCATATATGCATTCCTTAAAATAGTGTGTTGTTTATCTTTTTAGAATACTCTTAATCTAATTTAATCACTCCCCTCTCCCCACCCTTATGGGGGGAAAAATACAAATTGGATCTACATTTTAAATTGCATATATTTTGACACTACTATGCAACTTTAACCAGTTACCACAGGACAATTTTGAATAAAAAGAACACAGTTGTGTTCAAATTAGCAACAACAATTATGAGATGTTCAATAAACAGAGTATTTGGAAAGTTAATAATTACCTCAATTCATTTTAACACTGACAGAGTGAACTATGAACAAATTCCCTGAAGTTCTAAAATTTTCCACTTCTTCTAAATGGTTTATGCTTCATAACTGAAATTGATTCTGTATGACAGTTCATTTAGTAAAACAGTGGTGCATTTTCTAATGTTTTAGCAAAGAAACAACTGCCCTAATGTCAAATGTAATGCACCAGGTCCATGTATTTGGATAAATAATCAGCTTCTATTTTCTTGTTGAAATGCATAAAAATGATAGAAGTCGTTGGACCTAGGAAGCATCATGTTGAAAGTCTAATACTTACAAAGGCAGTTTATCATTGAAGAGAGATGCAAGCCCCATAAATTATAAAGATCGAGCAATACTTGTTCCTGATCTTGGTTTTTCCTGTCATTTTGGAAAAGTTATCTGACCCATAGGGAATGATTTCTGAAAGCTCAGGAAGCTGGGGGGAAAGCACTGCTAATTACTGCAGTGAACAACAAGGAAGACCTTTCAAGTTATCATTTCAGTGGTGAGCTAACCTAACAATAAAATGCAGGTGGAAATACAACTTCTTAAAAACAAGGCTGAGTTTTGTGGTAGCTATGATTTCATGTTCTTTGAATAACAGTTTCTGTTAAACTCAAGATTTGGTTTCCTCTCACTTTTAACAAGCACCAAATCCTCAATTTATGACAAGGGTTGTTAAGATTTTTCTCATCACCTTAAAAGGAAGTAAAGTGGAATCAAGCTGCAGGTCAAAGAACCATTTCATCCAGGTGTTATGGTTGTCTTCTGTGAGAAACTTACTTAGTAAAAAATAACTCAGCACATTAACTAAAGAGATATGATTATAAGATTGTATAGGAGAGTCATCTTCACCTATGTACAATTTGCCTGAATTAAAAGATCCTTCAGTTTCAAAGCTCTTTGGCTTCTACAAACCCTTCAGTCTTTACAAAAAACCAAAATCCTGGCCAAAAAATAGGAAAACTTAGACATTCTTTTTTAACCACACAGAAGAAAATCTTATTGCTTTTAAAATTACACATTATAAATATATGCATATATAAAATATACTCTGTGTATACATACACACATGTATATCCTTTGGTTTAAGATGGGATTTTCAAGTTCTAAAAGAGAAAGAGTCCCGTTATCATAACAAATGTACATTTGCCAGCCTTAGAATTCTAATTGTGTTTAATACAGTTTCATGTTGCATCAAAGTAGAAAATCAATACCATTTGTCCAGTATACAGGAAAAATGGAATCTATAAATGGCTCTTATTGAGTAATTAAACGCCTATTATTGTCATGAGTACTGAAACAATGAATATGATAAGATAAATTTTTGTAAGAAAATACTGCAGTGATTAATACTTCCCCACGTATTAAATAAAAATGCCTGCCTTTTGTGCAGAACTGCTGGCAGAAGAACAGGAAGGAGAGAAGTAGTTGCCAGTACCACAATAACAGGCTAACCTTGAACTGAACTCCTTCCTCAAGAAATTAAATGCTGTAGCAGGACTTTCAATCCCCCCACTTAGAGCTCATTTGTGTTCCATGTAACCTGCAGTTCCTGAAGAGAACTCATTATCTTCAAAAGGAGAATCCCTTTATAATTTCTTTATGAATGTGTATATTGTTTCTACAAAAAAGTATTTCATATCAGAAAAGGATAAAAGTATTAATAGTGTAAGCAAGGCAAAAAGGCTTTGCACCATTAACACAGTATTTCTGTTTCCAGGAATTCAAATTCAGATTACAATTTGTTATGGAAAACTGATTAAGAAAAAGGTAAAGGAAAATTCATCTTTGGTTTTTAAAAATTATATTAGATTGATACTAAAATGCCTGGTCTTTCTTTTGCTAGATTTTTATATCTGACTGACTCTGTCTCTCTCCCTCTCTCTCTCTCTCTCTCTCTCTGTGTCTCTCTGTGTGTCTCTCTCTCTCTCTCTCTCTCTCTCTCTCTCTCTCTCTCTCTCTCTGTCTCTCTCTCTCTCTGTCTCTCTCTCTGTCTCTCTCTCTCTCTGTTTCTTTCTGTCTCTCTCCCTTCCTCTCTCCTTCCCTATCCCTCCCTTTTACCTATCTCCCGTCTCTCCTTTCCTTTCTCCCTCCCTCCTTCCTCTTTCCTTCCCTCCCTCTTTTTCCCAAACTCTTTCCCTTTCCACTCCCTCCAATCTTTTTCCCCACCACTTGATTCTGCCACAGCTTTAGACTTTTTTTTTTCTTCTTCTAAAGAATGATGCCAATGCACTGGGAACAACTATAGAGTACAAAAGATGAATCTATGGATGTGACACTTGTAAAGGGTAACCCTATTTCACAAGTGAGATGGGACAAAAAAGAAAGAAAAAAGGCCACAGAAGCAATAACTGCTCACTGAATTACCATTAAATTGTAAGATTTACAATCCAATGTACAGTAAGTGCATATCTAATGGAGTTTGTCCTCTAAAAGAATATAAAGTGGATCTTTGCAGCACAAGATGTATGTAGGTGATATATGCCTCTTTATAGATATTTTAGATTAAAAAACAAAAAAAAATTGGAACACACAAGAAGGAAACATTAATGCAATGCTACCAACATTAAAATGAAGTTACAAAATAATCACAATAAATGGCCATTGCATTAAATGCCTTCATTTTCCATCCAACTTTATTCATCTTAAGTGTGAAACATAAGACATCCAAATCAGCACAGAAAATTAGCAAGTCATCGCCTTTCACACACACAAAAAATCTCTATTAAATGTTTGTATGTGTTGTCCCAAAAGTCTTAATGCAGTTATAAGCTTTAAAAGCTTACACATGCATGTGGATGATTACACTACTATGGAAAGTGATACTTTTTTAAGTCCAAAAACTTATTACAATAAGTTATTTTGTTGAAGGCAAAAATTAGTTAAGAGAAGTTTACTTCATCTGGAGTATGTGTTTGTCAATGCTACAGACAAATTCATATAATTACAACATGAAGAGGGATTCCAGTGAGCCAATACCAATATCTGTCACCAATGATAATGTCACCGTGCTTGTTCTTCTCATTCATATGGGCAGTACCATGGGACAAGTATATGTAAACACATGTGTGTATGCACATTCATATACACGCAGCATGGCAACGTAAGAAAACAGACTGTCTGAAGAGATAAAAATAGGGATAACTTCTAATAATCACCGCTATGCTCTTCCCCAATTATCTATTTAGAAAGTTCTCAGCGTCACCTCAAGATAGTCACCTGATCAAACATGTGATTACGTACAAATTAGAATCCATCAACAATATTTTACCAAAGATCTTTTGAGCCGGGGAGAGGTGGAGGGATCTTTAATTGTGGGGGGGAAAAATGCTGTTACAAGCCTCATTTTTTTTATAGTGCAATAGGTTTCTTGTTTCAACAGCATGATAGAAACTACTTTCCTTTAGTTAAGTCAAATTTAAAATTATTACTCCAACTGTACAAACCTGGGTTTTCCTCTTCCTCACCTCTACCCCTACATTATCTGAATTTAACTTTAAAGGATTAACAAGTACCACACACACATGATCAGCAATGATATCCTTGTTCTTTCAAACCTTGGTGAATCAAGTTCACTAAAGGTGAAGTGGTAGATTTATCAGTACAAGTGGCTGTGTTCTCAGAGCTTTCAGAGAGGTGGTGTATGGAAATGCCTAAATAAACAGCGGCAGGAGAGATTTGTGGAAGAAAGATCTACACACAGACAGAGAGAGAGAGAGAGAGAGAGAGAGAGAGAGAGAGAGAGAGAGAGAGAGAGATAGAGAGAGAGAGAGACGCACTCAGTGTGTATAGTATGTCTTAGTCTAGGAAAAATAAAGTATAGGCATCACTATCTCTAAATAAAAGGGCTAGCTTAAATTTATTCTTCATTAAGGCTATTTAATTTCAACTTTAATTTTAGTTTGAATGATTCAGCCCTGTTCCCCTCTTGCTAGGATATTTTGAAGATGACTCAAAATATCACTTGGTTAAAGCATCCCTCTACGCTACAGTGGGCCGGGGAATTTCCCAGCAGCTGATGGAGACCAGTGGACCACCTGATACTTTTTCAGCAGGGTTATAAAATTAAAGGATTGCTTTGATTTGCTTGAAGGATTACTTCACATAGTTAATTGCTTAAAGTCCACGGTATTAACAGCAAGAAAAAAAAATTAAGAAGGTTATTGTAGAGTGAACTAATTGAAAGCTGATTACATTGTGCAAAGCAAGAGAAATCACTGCGTTACATACCATCACAAGCACTGGTCTTTTCCACCCTGCTGCTGCAGCAAACAAGCTGATTTGCTAACAACGTGGTCAGCTCGGCACTTGCACAGCGTCTCACTAGGTCCACAGACGGCTGCTTCCCATGCAGAGAATCTCAAGCTCCATTTTCCAATCTGATTACACGGCTCCTTGTTCCAGCAGCCTTAAACCTTCATGGCAGTTTACCAACATTTTCATCACTTTCTCTTTTACAAAGCAAAGGAACTGATAAGCTCTCAGGTACCCAGGATTTCATAGTCAATGGCTGGCAAGCCGCCAGCTTTCCTCACCACACAACTGTTTCGGGCCACACTGCAAGAGGCAGACTGAATTTACCAGACAGCACAAAACTATTAGAATTTTGCAGTGTGTACAAGTCAGCAGCATGTTTCTGTCCTTGTAGATGTAGACTGTTCTGTTTAATCACATCTAGGAAATACCCAGACCTAATAAGAACTCTGCCGAAAAGCAATTCAAACCCAAACAAATGAACATGTCTATGCAGCAACCATTACCCTAACTAAATTGCATCAGAGACTGACTAGTCAATGCGAGGCAACCAATAGCTGTTTCTAGCAGCCTCTGCTTTCTCTACCTGTGATAATGACATTACTAACTTTTCAAGAAAATTGAGAGATTGAACCAGGCAGCTTAAAATCCTAAGTGAGCATGTCAAACTTTGAAAATTCAGGAACTAAGAAAATGAACTAGAAAAGACAAGCCATTTTTCCCATTGAAGGACAATTAGCAAGAAGGAACTACGAGGAACCATAATTTCAAAGCAGAAGGAAAAAGCTGACTTCTTATTCTAATTTTAACACTACCTAGTTAAATTTATATAGAATTTCAACCACAAAAGTGTTTTTGGATGAAAAGTTAAATTGACACAATTGCTGGAATATCTTAATAACATACCCTATGTTTAAAATGCATTTTTAACCTATCACTAGCCATCTAGAATTTTTAACTAAATATACTTAAACTCCAACTATTTGATATTCACTGTTGTTATGTTAAAAAATAAAAATAAAAGCAAAGCCGGAAACAACTATTTCCTATCTACCCTTAACCCAAGACAGACATTTCTTTAAAAAATATAATATGAACCAAAATGATTGCAAAACTTGTGAATATTGCCATTGAATTTTTTTTTTGCATAAAATTGATCTCTGATGATGGATTTGATAAGGGAGAGGAGCCAGCAGTTATAGGGGGAAAATGTACAATGAAGCCAGCACAATGGCTCAGTACTTTAGAGCAGCAGTGCACTGACCCTCTGTATCTCTGAGTCATTAGCTAGAATCCCAGCTCTGCCTTTAGGAGTAGGGATTTGAACTCGCACACCAGTGTGGTGAGATTCAGGATCTTGAGCATGGCAGACAGAAGGGTCATTCTCCTCAGTGATGAGGAGAATGGTTGCCCCCTGGGAGGGGAAAACTGGATGAGTGACTGTCGCCCGACTCAGGCAATGGACATGCTGCTGACTCAGGAATGGACACTGACAGCCACCACTGCTTCAGTCCAATCATTCCTAGTGGAAGTTGTTTTAGGGCAATGGCACTGACAGGTACATGCAAAAGTTAGGATAGAACGTAAGGGAGAGGAAAGAGTGAGAATGCATAAGAGAATAAAAGACCAACTCACACTCATGCCGCATGCATATGAAAAATAAACATTTTTTTCTCAGTACACTATAATATTGTATCACAGATGAAAAATTTATGTGTGGCATGAGTATCTGCAACATACATTTTAATGTGATTTTCCAAATAGCATGTATCTTTCTAAAATGAGAAGCAAAGACATAGGTCCTCTCTATGTACACAAATTGCAAAATCTATAAGCATACAAAATATACACACCCATATAGATTTGCATGTGTGTAGTATCTTGCATAAATGACTGTCAACTTAAAATGCCATTCTCTAATTTATATGCAAATTTTACCTCTGGTAAAATAAAAACATATTTTAAGCAGCTTATAGTGCCAACATATTATTCCCATGAATGATTCCTAGTAAACTATTTATGCCAACTGTGGGATTTTTTTTTTGTGATTTATTGAATGGTGAAGGAAACCACTTAAACTATAGTTGTCTGTATGAATCAGTAATTTTCATGTTTCTAATTAAAATGTAAACAGCGTAATGAAGACATCAAGTTTTTAGGCAAATGTCTCTTCCAGTGCCACTTGGGGTATGGTAATTACTGGAGCAGATCTATGGATGCTCCTGAATCCTCTACGAGTCCAGATTAAAAGCATTACTGCTAAACCTGGCTTTTTACACAAGGGAATTGTGTACCCTAGCCTATTCCCAGTTTGCTTACAGATGCATATTGGCACCACCTTTAAAAACTAGTCATTTAAAAAATCTAAATGCAATATAACATAAATGGAATGATTTGTACTTAACATGTTGAACAGTGGTGTAGCACATGCATAAATCATAAAACTGGAAGTAGATTTGAAGATTTTTTTTTCTATGCCCTCCCCATAGTGTAGTCATACAATACCATCTATGCCAAATTACAGTGGGGGGGGAAGAGAAGGAGGGGGAAGAGCTTATTTGGTGACTCTAGATTTGAGTTTGGTATCAGCTTCCAAGGTTTGTTTAAATAAATGGTTTAAATGGAATAGGTTTGACATGTATATGTGTTGATTACTTGAAAAGTACAAAAATTCAATCCATATACCAAAAATAAGTAGCATATTTTCCCCTTTAGATTCCAGAACTTAAAATGCTTTGGATATGAAGCTGAAATCTGTTGCCATTTTTATTTCAACCTCTATTTCTCTCTGAAATTTGTCAAAATTTATCCTAAAGCAAGTGACCTCTTATATGTACTGAAGAAATATATCACCTCTTCTGCTTATAACTGTTAATTAAACTTCTCTGCTACAGCATATTTTCCTCCAAGTTACCCAGCACACTTGTTTTATGTATTTACTATCAAGCACTTGAATAGTTATTTTCTTAATTATAATTCTGAACCACCCGTCCTCCCTCCTTCTCCTTATCCTCCCTACTCCCCAGCCCCAAGAGCCAGGCACCCTCTCTTGCAGTTAAGTGCTTATAGCTGAAATTCTTAGGAATATGAACAGTGTGAAATGTCTGGTAAAAGGAGGATATTTTCCCCCTGGACTCAAAGTCCACATTCTGACTGGTATGGCCAATTTTCATATTATTTTTACATAAATGCTAGACAAGCATGTCTGTGTTTCAAGCAAGGGCTGTGGAGATGAGAATGGATAGGAAGTATAGGGGTGGGGGTAGGGCAGAGAAAAGGGGCAATTCTATGCTCCTGTGTTTATTATCATAAAATTAATGCAGAAAAACAAATGTGTAGCCCACATCAAGGGGTGGTGGTGGTTCTAATTTGACAAATCAAAAAGCATTTTCTATCATCCTCCCTCCCCACTTGAATCATAAGCTTTTCCTGGTGTACTGGATGTGGAGGTGGGGGCTTTAGCATGGAGAAAGGGGCTGAAAAACAGGCATTATATGTTGAAGATATTTGAAAATATTTTGAGGAAGGGAATGGTTTGAGGAAAAGAGGAGAGGAAATCTGATTAAACAAAACAAAGTGCTTTGTTGGCTTAAGGATGATATGATAGTTATGGTCAATATCAGAAGAGTTGCAAGTGCAGGCATCATTTCTATTAGCTTTGTGGCAGAAAGGTAAACACTGGATTGTATTGTGGATTAAAACAATAAGGAATCCCATACCTCCCCTGCTTTCAAGGCCGTGCTAATCGGGTGTAATTTTTAATGAACACTAGCTGCTTGGTACTCATTCAAGACATTTCATTAGGAGGTTATTCATTTAAAATAAACGTTTCAACCATATCAAGCTGTAACCTTTCTTGAAATGTAAATGAATGGTTTAAATGAGAAGATTAATAAAGAGGGGATGTTCCAATTCCAAGCATGGCATGCTATGTATTTTTAAATTTGTCTATGCCAGATGCTGTCAGTCAGAACAAAAAACTGTCCAAGCAGACAATCTGTGCGTCTGAATGTTGATCATGCTGGAAAGTAAAAGGGGGAGGGGGGAGAGTGTGTCAAGGATTCATGGTCCTTCATCTTTGCAGTAGAGCAAACACGTCTCTCAGTATAGCGACAGACAGCTGCTTCCACTTTCTAATGTGCCCTAACTTAGATCACTGAAAGAATTGTCAGCACTCAGAGAAACACACAAAGATAACACAGCCAGCTGCCATGAAGGGGGAAAACAGCACAGCTCAGAAGAAATGGGATTTGTTCCATTTGCATGATGCTGGCTCCCTTGGGCCCCTTTCTTTCAAATCCAAAGCACAAAAGACAACACTTAACATATTTGCTTAAAGATGACAACCTCATGTTGATTTCATTTGGATGAAACAGTGTCAGGATTACAGATATAAGAATATATTATATCTGTAACAGAGACTGACAAATGTATCCATCAGTGAAACTGTCTGATTCATCTGCTTATACAGCCATTTTACCATCCCAAGGGTGCCATCTAAGTAGTAACTTTAGAAGACTGAAGGTCTAATTTTATTACACCACATTTCAACCTACTAAACAATATTATTTCTAAAATAGATCATTTTTATTGGAAGTCTCCCTGATGAAAAATCCAGTAGACACCAGAGAATTTATGAACTGTATGGGTACTTTGAACTCAATATACTGCCCATTTTAAGCAACTTTCTTGATATACAGTCAAAACCCAGTATCAAAAAAGTGAAAGTAAGTTTAAATGTGTGTAGAGAACATAGATGAGATAGCTATACCTTTATGTGCTCAGATACATCTAAATGTAAAACTATAGGTATCACATATATGTTGCTTTACCTGGTCCATTTAAACAACTTCTTTGTCTGTTAACTGCTTATGACTACTCTGAGTTTCCTTACTATTGCATTCACATGTCAGTAGGAATTCTGCGATTAATTGCCTGTTGATACATTGTGGATA
Source organism: Phascolarctos cinereus (assembly GCF_003287225.1). Taxonomy (NCBI): domain Eukaryota; kingdom Metazoa; phylum Chordata; class Mammalia; order Diprotodontia; family Phascolarctidae; genus Phascolarctos; species Phascolarctos cinereus. Next base: position 226,655,976 of record NW_027556098.1, on the reverse strand, counting down.
CCCACTCAATCTGATTTTTATTTTATGTATTCTTCCAACAATTTATAAGGAGGAACGATTTAAAACTTAAGGGAAGAGCCACTAGTAATTACAATGTACTAGAGTTTAGAAACTGATACAAAGTGAAATATACGTATATCTACAAAGCTGCAATGTGTAAGGCTATATTAAATGCTCCCTCACACACACACACTACCACTCCCATTTCTAACAAAAATAAAAATAAAAATAAAAGTCTCCGAACGTTCAAAAAATGTGGGCCCAAGTTTATTACTCTGTTTTACATTGGGTGAGGAAGGGGATGAGTGGAAGAGGTCTCCTATTTTTCTCTTAAGCAATTATGTAATGAAACATTAGTTCTAAGTGATGCTTTGTCCGAGGAACTCTAAACTGCTTGTTGCTATTTACTGGCAACAGTGTAATTCACTAGATTGGAGTTGTTTTGTAAAATAGCTTAACTGCAGTATATGAAATTTCACCACAGCAGATGGTTACCAATCACTATTTTCAATTTGTTTAGTTTCAAGTAAGAGAAGGGAAAACTGGGTGTAGGGATAAAAAAAAATAAAACCAGACTGCTTGATAAACCTAACAAATGCCAGAAGATGAAATACTATATATGCTCCCCACCCATCCAAGTATAACTTTTTATTTCATAATACAAGACTAAACAATTGTTCTGGTCTAGGGATAAGAGATTTTCTTTTCTTTTCTTTTTTAATCTTGAAAGGAAATTGACATTTGAAGACCAATTTACTGGTTTCTTTGGTTATTCTAAAATCTTCCAAGATTTGGACTCTTAAAAACTGATCAAAGTTTTTAGTAGCAACTTATTATATCTATCCATGTTTTCCTATCGTTCAAGTTGAAATCACTCTTTTCCTTTAAGTGGTTCAGTCAGCCAAATGAAAATGGAGAAAAGGAACCATTTATGGAAAAGTACACGTGCACAGAAAATTAAGCTGTAAATATCTGGGCTGGGCCATTATTGGAATCTGGGAACATCTGGGGCTACAAGAAAAAGCCAAGCCCCATTTCCACAATGTCCAGGTAATTGCTTATATGATTTATACCTTACTGTTTCTATTAAAAAAAAGTCTTTAAAAAGAAACATTTGTAGGATCAATCCCACAATAAAAACTGGCCTCCATTTTTATTTGTGCAAAATCTAAAAGAAGCTACTTTCCTTCAAGGGCAGAGATCAGGAATGTCTAAATCCCAGACAAAGACAGAACTTTAAAAAGGGTGTGGCTAGTGAATTACAAATATATAATTATATATCAAATATAAGTATATGTAATTACAAATATATTATATATGCACACACACATATATGGGATATGTGTATATGCCTTTTAAGCATACTTTAAATTTTAAAATATATGAGATTTATAAATTTGTGACACTTTCAGATTAGCTATTTTAGTAATAAAGCTTTCCATATCCACAGCTAATTCCAACTTCAATTCCAGTGTGCTTTGTGGATGCATGTGCATACATACACACACACATACACACACATATGCACAAACACACATATATATGTATATAGGCATGTACACACATGCACATACACATATACACACACTCAGACAAATGGATCTCAGTTCAAATTCTGCCTCTAATACATTCTGATTTTGTGACCCTGGGCATGTCACCTCCAAGCAACTCTCTAAGATTAGAAGTTGCAGAGTAAAGAAATATAATATCCACAAAGAATGAAGAGATATTGTATCCATAGAGCACATTGAACATTTGAATATTACCACCTAACATGAAATAAATTTTATTCTGTTATCACGGCAGGAGTGAGGGGAAGGTTGCTGGTGAATTCATCAGCAGAGAAAACTTACTCCATGGAAGGAAACTTCCCTCACCAATGCAGACCAGCAATTAAGTTGTGGCTTCCAATCTTAAAGAGTTGTGTGGGTGTGATTTACCCAGGGTAACAAAGTTGGTATGTGTTAAAGGCAGAACTTGAACTAAGATCCTGCTTGACATCAAATCTGAATTTCATTCCATCATGCAAGGTAATGAAGAAAAAACTAATACAAAGGCATATAGATTTTCTTCATTTGGTTGAACTACCCCACCCCCCACCCAACCCCAGAATAAAATCTAAATCAGCTCACTTTTACATGAGTCTCCCAAATGGATAGATGGTTTTGGTTAATTAATTTGACTATTTTAAAAAATGAATTGATAAGTACTTAACTGTCTTCACAAAAATAATCAGGTTTTTGGTTTTGGTTTTGGGTTTTTTTTGGGGGGTTGTTTTTTTTTCAGTGGGGGGTATCATTTAGCTTATTAATCTTCAACACAAACCACAAAGATGGGGAAATTGTGGGCCAAGCAGAAGGTGAATATAATTTGTAAGAATAGTAAAGATAGCTATTTTTACTTTAAAATAGGAATAAGGACTGCACCTATCATATTATTTAGTATGAAAACTCTCCCTACTAATGCAGAACAGCAACTTAAGAGTCTTGCAGTATCTCCTAGAGTCAAGGTGTTAAAAAAAAAAAGTGGCCCATGTAACCCACAACATTGTCAAGTACAGATTGAACCGGATTAAAATCAATTTGGGAAATAGTTAACAAAATAAATAAAAATACATTAAAAGATAGATTATGTCAATATGTGGTTTTCTAAGTTGAAATACATCCTTCAGGGATCCTGATATTTGGTTTAGTGGGCCCCAAGTCTATTTGAGTTTGATCCCACTGGCCTAAAGCATTCTGAGATTAGGCGCTTTGCTCAGGATCCTAGCTAGGAGCAGAAGAAGGGCTTGAAACTATGTCTTGTTGGCTCTCTTGAGGACAACTCTCTAGCCACTATGTTTCACTGCCTCTCATCCACAAAAAGTTATAAACTATTATCATAAACATTATAGAAAACAAATAATCTCCTATCACCCTGCATCTGCTCATTTACGTATTGATAATATAGTTAGTATTGTGAATACATTAGAAGGCTAGTTATACAGCAGCCAATTCTAGATTTAATTACTGATAGAAGTTGATCATCGGCTTGTAGTGTAGGCTATAATTTTTACCATTTTGTCAACTTACCTTCTACTACTGCTGTGGATTGTACAATTCTGTTTGATGGGAGGACTGAAGAAATGTGTATCCTCTTTATCAGAATACCTGAATGGTCCCCGTCAGTGTGAAAGCCCTACTAGGACATTTTTCCTCCATCAAACTTCAAATCCTGAAACCACAGTTTCCATAAACAATTGTACTTTGAGGGACATGTCCTTAGCTTCTAACCATGAGATAAATATTTTAAATTTGGATTGTAACGGGCATCTTTTCCAAAAATAACTTCAGTCTTATGAAAATCTGCTCATATTTCACCAAGCATGACTTTTTTTACATTAGTTCCAATGCTTTTCAGAAAACAAACAAAAAGTTTGGATGTCAAAGAATCAATTTAAATTGACTTGCTATACACATGCTATGAAATAAACTAGGGTATCTTTTTCCTTAGGGGATGAGGAGGGGGATATTTCTTTCAAATTTACCTATTCTTTATTCTGCCATCAACAAATAATACTCTTTCCTTCCTTGTTGTTAAGGCTCTTTGTAGAACTTCAAATGTGAAGTTGAATAGATGTATTCTCATGCAATTATTGAAGCTAAATTTGTCTATCATAACTCACTTCACCTAATATCTTTGTGATAATCTGGAGGCCTGGGTTCAACCATCAGTAACTAGATATTTTTATCTTATACATGTAGTATACAAGCTTAAGTTGAATTTCAATATGAAGTAGTAAGATGACATCCAGAACTGTTTCAGCTTTGAAGTGTCCAAATTGAAGAAAAACTAGCAAACTTTCAGTAAAGTGGGCTGTGTTTGTAAAAGCGTTGACAATAGCGTTCCCCTAAGCCCAGTACCCAGGTCACTTCATGAAGTAACATCCCAAAGTACTTTTCTCTTGTACATCTTGGATTTTGAAAAGCAAACCCTTTAACAGAAACCCTATACAGTACTGTTGACTAACTCATTATCATCTTAAACATTTGACCAAACCTCATTTCCCTTATCGAATTCTATAAAGCTATTTACTGCAGCACTCATGACAGATTTAAGAAAGAAACTAACTGACCATTCCACAAGCACACAAAACAGACTAGTAAAGCAATTGAACTTAATAGAAGGAAAGGTCATTGGGTGTGACCCCAGCTAAATTGTTTACTACCCAGTATTTAATAAAAAATTAAATTAGCAGAGTTAGCTACCAAATATGGAACAAAAAGTTCCAATTAAAAATGTCAGCCATAGACATCTATAAACTATAGAGTCAATGAAAGTGATATCTATTACATATACACAAACTTCTCTGTAGCTCCTTGTGAATTTTTAAATGCAGAGGGAAGTATATTTTGGAATATTTCCTCAGAAAGCCAATGATTATTTTTAATGTATTAAAAGCACAAGTCAAAGCAAAATGACTTGGACCCTTCTGGTAAAGATGCACATAGCATCTTTTCTGAAGATTTTTGGGAAAGAGTTAGGACATTTCTTCTTTCTAGAATGGTTTGAATTCAGACCGTCTTGGAGATATGGGGATATAATCAATGACCTCAAATTCTCTTCTAGGTGTAGGATTTCAAACATGAAACTATTTTTTTTCCAGGGAAGTGTTGGCAACTAATTGATTATGCTTAGAATGTGGAGATTCCATTTTTCAAACTGTGAAAGGATATAAATCTTATCTTTAATTTCTCTCTCTCTCTCTCTCTCTCTCTCTCTCTCTCTCTCTCTCTCTCTTTTGGGTAATGGAATTAACATCTCAATTTTTACTATAAGAATTAGAAATTGTGACCAAATAAAAATTCCTAAAGTCTGATAAAAGATTATGACAAGTCACAATTTACACACATACATACATATATATGTATATGAGTATGCATATTTATACATACATACATACACACATAACAGGTAGGGATCTCTTAGAGATAAAATGGATTAACTCAGTGATGTTCACCAACTATAGTGGTATACACATTTCTTGTTCATTTATTTAATAAATAGCCCCTGTTCTTCATAGAAACAGGAGAGGACCAAATTGGTTTGGGACTAATAGTTTTTAAGCTAACTTCCTTGTTCCCCAAACTAAATTTAAGAGATATGAAAATAAACAAAAACTTTAGATGTATTAGCAGCCTCTAATGAAGGCAGAAGCAATTCATGTTAACCTTCTGTATTATGTAGACTTTATGTGTGTGGATAGATTTCTTTCTTCATCATTACCAACATGTGTTTACTCAGTGTCTACTGTATGTTCACAGTTTTCTCAAGGCTATCAATTCACATACATCTAGGCTATTGATACCTTCAAAACCAGGAGTAATTATCTTAAAAAAGAAAAAGGAAAAGAAAAGACATTTAACAACATCGTGAAATGTGCAAGCTTTTTGCTTAAATTATTCTCTGGACAACAGAGGATCCTATTGCAGGATCCACAGTGCATCAACATCGTTAAGCTAGGACTTGAATCATCCATTTCCACCACAAATAAATCTTTGTGACTACAATTGTAACAAACTTTCTTTCCCAAGAAAGATAGCCTTGTTGACTTTTTCTATGATTGTCTTCTCTATCGCCTTAACAACTACACTTTTGGGAACAGTGTGGGAGAGGAAAGGGGAGAAACTGAAAAAGGTTAAAATCCATTTAAGGACAAGTGTATTTTTATATCATGATCATGAGAAGGGAGAACACATACTTTTATTCACGTCAACAGATTAATATCACAATATTATGGGTGGAAAACCATCAAAACTTTGCCTATCTTATTTTTGCTTTGAAAAAGAAAATAGAATGTTAATTAGTTCTCACTTTAATGCTGCATATTAGAAAATATTCACTAGTCATTAATTTCTTGCGAGCAATGAATCTGCACAAAAAGTTGTTCATATATAGGTTTAATAGGAAGACTACAGTCACAAAGACCTTTTTAAAGAAATGGTTTTTTTATTTCCTTTTAATTTAGTTTTTTTCCCCTCCATTTATTATTTTACAGTGATTTCTTGCCAACCAGTCTCTCTCTCACTTATATAGCAAAATATCTACTTAATTAATTCAGATTATCTACCTGTGAGTTTAATATTATATATCCTCAAGTGAAATGAGATTTTCCAGATGATCAAAAAAGAATAACAGACAGACAGATAGGAGTTATATAGGAGTCAGGGGGAGCAGGGTAGAAAGGAAGGAGAGGAGACACTGTAAAGAAAAAAATAGAAAAGAAAAAGACTTTTTACCATTAGTACTTGGCTCATGGTTAGTAGAAAGTGATTGATATAAAATGTGAAAAAAGATATAAAAGAGTATGCAAGTGTATGTCCTTATAACAATTAACTAATCATCAGTTCTTCTAGGTAATGAACATACTTGGTGTGTTTGATTGACTTTTGAGGGGAAATAATTATACTTGTAGTAAAGATGTACAGCCTCTTTACAAATACATTGTTAGAATATGCTACACTGTAGTCATCAGCTATCCTTCAAAAACATCACCACTAAACGATCGTGGCCTTCGAATTCATGACATCACTTGGGTTCAATACTTCTGTTATACATAAAACACAATACTCATTGAGGAGCTTACTAAAGGGGTGTACAGCATATGAAACAGTACACACAATTAAATTTTCCAAGTACTTCAGTAGCTTAAATTTCAGTTGTAAGCATTTCCCTAAGAATCCCTCAAGGTAGTGCCCCACTTCCTCCCCAGTAGAGTACATTCTGTATTATTTGGAAATTGGATTGACCTATAATAAAATAAAGTGAGATGAAACTACTATGAACCAAGAAATAGGCTCAACATTTTGCTGTGTTTTAGTTGCCATATCAAATAGAGTTTAAAATGAAATCAAGAACACACAAGGAAAAATTCACCAAAATATATTCAAGTCCAATGCAGATGTGTAGAACTACAGTCCACTCATTACAGCATAAAGAAACAGATTTTAATTTTACATATCAATTTGCTTCAAATTTCATTTTTACATGGAAAAAGTTACTTTTCATCCCTAAGAGAAATACACACACACACACACACACACACATACACACATGTGTGTAGAAATATATACTTATGTATGACCATACATATGTATAGTCACGTTTTAAACTGTCAGTCTTGTTTAAAATCAGGGAATCATTGCCACTTGTATGCCACATATACTATCTTTAAGATCCTCCAATACAAAATGAAAGGAAGAAAGAAGGAAGAAAAGAAATGCTTTTTAATTATTTTTAAGAACATGAAAGTAAACTACCTGATATAACACAAATAAATACACATAATCAGATTAATCAGCATGAGAAGAATTAGATGAAACATGGTTCTCACAGTAAAAAGCAACATTCTACTTGAACTTTTTTTTTTTAACCACCTCCATGCATGGCAGAAAGAATAGATTTTTGGATACTTCTATCTAAAATTCCAAAATCAGTGTCTTTTTTTCCATCCCTTCAAGATTATCTAACAAGGATCCCAAAGTCTACCTTAAACTATGTCAGTGCTCCCCCCAAGTTGATTAGTTGATGAACCTTTGGTGGAACATAATATGTAATTATAGAAAAATTTTGCAGCCGCACTGTGGGCACTGATAAAAACATATGCCAACAAAACCCTCAACTTGTAAACTCTTCCAACTGGATGTAAAATTGACTCTAGGTTTGTGAGAAATTAATTTAAAGTCAGTACTAATATATCTACTTTTAAGCAAGTAAAAAATAGCTTTGGAGACTTATTTAAGAAGTTGTCTAAGTGTTTTTCATTAAGTGCTGGTAAGAATGTATTATGAGTCAGATTTAAAAGTCATAAATGTGTTATACTTCTTTCACTTTGCATGAATATAATTTTTCATTTTCCAGGAATGGATACATTTTTCTAACTCTAACCTCTTTAACCTAATTACTTGTACAGAAACACCAAAAGCTTCCCAGATGCTGTTACTTCAAATAAAATATATCCTTGTAAAATATATGTAAGTATATTACATTAGATAACAAAAATTAGAAGAGGCATTATCCCAAGACTCTCCCTTACAACTATGAAAAATATTGGCAGGACAATCTGTTACTATTTGAGATTAATGTGATTATAGCCATATTTTTGATAATCTACAAATTTAAATTCAAAAGTATTGATAACTATTAAGTTAAAGAGAATTTTAATCCAGTTTTAAAAGTCTTTCCAATTATATTTGCATCACTGAAAACTAGTCATAATTGAAATGTTTCAACCTCAAGAGATTTTTTTAATCATCCAAAATGTTCTCATAACCACTCTTGTATTGCAAAGACCTGAACCTTAAATAAAAGGATCGACTGTCTTGCATTTATTTTTCAATTATATAAAACTACTAGAAGCAATATAAAATATCCCTTTTTAATTTCAGGGTGAGGATGAGGAAGAGATAGGCCATTTGGGAGAATAGGACACACCCACATTAGGCATGTCAACATACAAATTTCCTCATCCAAGATGTCTCATTAGGATGTTTATAAAAATAAATATTTTCATATGTAAATGCTTAATTGTAAAGGCTTTGTGTGGAGAAGATTGAAACCACATGATTAAACTATTTTTTCAGGATCTGTGCTTTTAGCTGAAAGACAGCCTACCTAGTTCAGTTTATAGAGAATCAAACTCTGAATCTGAGACTAGGGGACTCAACTCTCAGCACTGTTCTTCTTCCTTTTTTTGTGTGGAGGGAGGTAAAAAAAGATGTTTTATTGTCCACACAAAAGGATTCTTAGGAGGGAAGTGCTTCGTAAACTATGAAATCCTATATAAATGGGAGTTAGAATTATCATTAAACAGAAATTTTGAGAAACGTCTGAATTTCACTTCTTTAAAAAGTGCCATAAAACAGTTTTCTATTTAAGGCTCAATGGAATCACTTTGCAGGATCAATTACTGAGCCTAAGAGTATGCTATCACAATGACTAATAATTTTAACAGGTAGGTATTTTCCAGCTCTCCAGTTGTTCTTTTTATTTTAACTTTTGTGTATAAAGTGAAAGTGTGATGGTATGTAGGTATGTGTGTGTTAGTTCAACGGTTGGAGGGTTTTCTTTTTTCTTAGATGATCCCATATATAGCATGTGGCCCACAAATTCCAACAACAAGGGATTCAAAATAGGTTCAATTCTGTTCCTTCTCCGAAACAATCTTTTAAGTGCCTGAATACTGGGTGACATAAAAGGATAAGAGTTACTTTTCTGTGGTCTTTTGATATGTCTCTTCATGGTAGAGCCATCCATGAGTGATGGGAGAAATATCTTTTGAAAATAAATGGTGCAACTTCAAGTGTATTCAGATACATCCTTCCTGAATCTTCTAACATGTCTCAGTTTTTATTTGAAAAGGCCAGTTGATTTAAAATTTTGTTTTAGGGATCACAATGTGATATTTTATATCACCCAGTAACCAGGAAGCTTATTCTCTAAGCATACACTACAAATGTTGCTCTCCGTATGTCAACATAGGAGGCTGAAAGTAATAAGATTGGGGGATGGGGGGAGCACAATGCATAGCAAAAAGAAGGTTAAGGTATTGTCATCCCAGATTCTAACAAACTAAGTTCACACTTTGAATATGACATACTGAAAGGTTAATGTTACTGCATAGAACAGTTACTTTTCATCTATAAGCATTACTGTCACCGCACATTTATATAGCACTGTCAGTTCCCAACAGTCAAAATATCATACTGATACTATTATAATGGAGTAATTATTTTTTTTTTGTTTTCCCCTGTTCTTCTCCTTTACTGTCATTCAATAACATAAAAGAATGGCTAGGGTTTTTTTTTCAGATGAAAGATATGTATTTTAGCATGAATTATATACACCAATGATGAAGTGGTGTATATGTAGGGGGATGTGACAGGTGGAAAATAAGAGAAGTGTCTCTACTGAATTACAAGACATCATCACTGAAATATTTGCTTTTCTTTCACCATACATATATGTGTATATTATGGCTTTTAGTTATATAGCTGCAATCAAAAAAAAAATAGCTGAAGAAAATGCTACTTACTCAAAGCAATACTTGAACAAAAATTCACCTGACAGTTCAGAAAACACCAGGAAGGAATAACTTTAGGGAAAACAAATACCTTAGTTGTCACTTTACAAATATGGAAATAGTCCAGGAGCCCTAATGGTCTATTTTACCATGGATATTCTTGCTCAACTTCCAATTATTATATATGGGACAGAGGCACATGAGATGACTGTAGCCATCCCAAAGACTAAACATGACACCTAGCGTAATGTCTCGCACAGAGTTGACATATAATAAATGCTCATAATTAACACAATAACATTTTAAAAGATGGTGGTTAATAACAGATGGATAATAAGAAGGTTAGTAAAACAAAATGTAGCCACTAATTCATGCGGTACAAGACTACCAGGCCTAGCCATTTTGAATTTTAATGCCCCCCCAAAAAGAAAATTCAATCACCAAAATAAGCACAGAATACTAATTTCTGGGAAAAAAATTGCTGTTGTTTACATTCATTAAAAAATGCATCTAGTTTGTGAAAATTTTCTGAACCAGAGAAAAATAATATTTTTAAATAAAAAGATGTTACCTTTTTTTCCTAAAAATGTCCCCAACTAGAATATCACAAATATTCTAGAAGAGGTACAAATTCTGAGGAAAGTGGGTATCGAAGACAGTACTACCATGTTAAGACAACTAAGACATTTCAGACATTATGTTGCTGAAATATTTTTTTTAAAGCATACCATTGTGAATTCTACCAAAGCTGTGAATTTTTAAGAGAAACATTAGTCATTAGCAGTGATTTCAGTAGAATCCTATAGTCATTTGAATAAACATGCATATAATGTATCCACTAGAAGCAATTGCTCCTGGCTTAAAAAAAAAAGGAAGGAAGGAAGGAAGAAAAGAAAAGAATTTTTAAAGTCACTCTAGCCAACTAAGCCATTGGATGGAAATATGTTGGCTTATTCCTGTAACATGGTAGCAATGAGTAAAATAAAAACTTTTCACCTAATGTTTTCTACCTTATAAAATGTACCCCATTATTCTGTTGTATTATTTTAAGGAAGGTTTGCATGCACTAGAGAACTATCATGTGAAAGTTACATTAAGTATAAAGATAGCTAATCCTTTCTCTAATGATATTACCAAACGTGTCAGATCTATAAAGTAAATCCAGCTGAATTAAAATCTCATGAGAGTTTAATGTTGCCAAGCATGGTGTTATTGTAATTTTACCATAGTATAATGTTAATCAACTTCATCAACATATCGACAATAAGGCAAAGTGATGATATGCATCAAATAAAATTGTGTAAACATCATAAGCATTTGCAATGGTTGTTACATCCCTTATTCACTGCCTTTTCCATTTTATCTATCCTTAGTCCCACAAATGTCAACAGGTATATTAGTATAGAATGCATTCATACTGAGGAAAAGCATTCATTCAAATGTAGTATTGCTCCAAGGATGCACCATATCCACCCTGCTATCAATTTGCCTGAAACTTATTTACTTGCAAAGTTTATTCAGACCCTATCCATAGGTACCCTTTATTTTAACAATCAAAATTCTATTTCAATCCAAACTATACTTTCCAATAAGGAAAGTTGGGACACTTGATAACATCAATAATAATCAGAAATCATTTTGCAACAGCTGACACTTAATGCCTAAAACTTCTATCCCAAATAGTCAATGATAAGCCTTTTTAAACAGAAATAACAAATATGTCTTTAAAAAATCAAACTATAAAAACTTCTTTTACATAAGAGACATTTTAGTTATTATCTTTTAATCAACCTTAAAAATTAATTACACTTGCTGTTGCTAAATTGTCCTTGCTGAAATATTGTGGTTATTTATTTATTTAGTTAGTTAGTTTTGTAGTTAAAACACTAGATAATCTTAGGAATTTCAATCTGTCAAATAGTGGTGCCTAACAAGTCAGAATAATTTTAACACAATTTTCATGGAGATTTACAACCCTTCCTAGGATCCATTCAAAAAGTAATAAGGAAAAGTGGCACCAGAATAAAACTGTCTTATCAGAAAATTATTGCACTATTTTCTGTGTATCATTTGTCGAGGTTGGTCTAACAGCAACTTAGTTGAGTTGGGGGAGAGCAACAAAACAAAACAAGAGATGTGCTGATTAATCAAGTCTTATCGATTAGCAGCATGCTTCAATACTTCACATAAATGTCTGCAGAACAATTTCTCCCAATCACAAAATCAATAAATCAATGCAAAATCCTGGTAATTAAATTTATCAACTCTACATCAATAAATCTGGCACTTTATGAAAGTATTATGTGAAGTTTGTTCTCTTAAGAGATATATTGATCAGAGGCAAAGCGCCAAAATTTTCTATTAGAGCCAGGGATGCAGGTACAGACTAGAATGCTTCAAACAACATGACATACAATTGTTCAAATACACAGAGCTGTCTTCTTGATTTTGTACCATTAAAAGTGATTAACTTCATAGAACAGACTCATCATTCAATGAATATGAACATTCAAAATATATACAGGGAAACCCCAACTCAGCACGCTTTACAATAAGATGATAATTCAGAAATATAGAGCATGTTAGCCAAGGTTAGATATCTTCCTCTATACTCAGGCAAGATTAGGTTGAGAAATTCTAAAAACTGCCAGCTAAAACCCCAAAGTCAAATAATTCAGCTTTCACAATGTTATTCATTTGTCTTTTCACATTACTAAAATGTTTAACTACTTCAGAAATACTGATTTGAACAATGCCAAATGACTACAAATTCTTGGAAGTGTTATCTATATTCACTTCCCTTTTTTTCCCTTTTCAGTTCATTATATAGCTATATAAGCTAAAAGTGAGCTATTGATGGTCTCTTCATATAAAAGGGCACACAACAGGAGTGTCTGCTTATAGAAATATTCCTTAAATGCCCGCTTACTTTAAAACATGAATAAAAATCTAATTTCTTGTTTATGTGAAAGGGAAAATTACCATATGAAGGGAAAGTTTCTGAACATACTTAAAATTTGAGTGCCTGTATGTTAGACTTAAGTATTACTAAAGGTAAAAAATGTGCATACACACATACAGAGAGATCAAGTACAGAATTAAGAATCTTGGGTGGTAATAGAAGGATGAAAACATACTCTATTTAAAAAAAATACACTAATAATCCAAATGAGAGCCTTTATCCCATGAGAAGGGAAGATTGAAAGTCAACTCATACAAATACCACTTACATATAGATGCTATGGTTCTTTCATTTTAGACATGATTAATTAGCAAGTAGTCCCCCCACCAAAACTCCCACCATGCTCTTTTTTGCCTGGCTGCAGAGATATCTAGATGTAATAACAAGTAGCTATCAGCAGTGTGAACTCCAGTGCCATTTATTTCAAGGAGAAAACGTCCAAAAGCTAATTCTACCAAGAGCTTCACTAATATCTTAGCTAAAAAACAGAGCAGGAGCCTTTAAACTCTTCAACAAAATGTTTTCATAACTTGAGTTTTTTAGGAACAATTTGGAAAAAAAGTTGAAACAGTACATGCAACTATTTCATACTTAAAAAGTGCATACCATGATTAATCTGACAAGTATACTCAATTTAAAGTGGCAAAGAACAAGCAATCTTAATGGCTTAAATGTGGCAAAACTCTTCCTTTATTATACAAATAAAGATGGATGTACTAAAGGACACTCAAATATAAGCTATACAGTGGAGAACATATTCCCCTCTGAAATACATCATACTTGTCATTAATATAACTGAGATAGTAATTAACATATGGGAATTAAAGAAAGAGGGAAAAGGAAATGGGAAGAATGTAAACTCGAATTACTGAAAGCATACTATTCCAAAATAGCTCAAGATAATTTAAGAATCACGTGAAAGTTGCTGTGCACAACTTTAAGCAGAAAACCTACTTAATGACACTAGGTATCTACTAGGTTTATTAAAAGTAAGCTTCAGTTCCTACATAGTGGGATCACTCCTGCACTCTAACTGCTACATCTTAAATATTTTTTTCACACAATAAAGTGCTAATAAATAGTTCTTGCAGGTTCTTAAAAATAGTTTTCTTCCTTCCTTTCTTTTTAAAGATTTCTACTGGTCTGGTCCTTTCTTGCTTTTTCAGTTTTTATAAATTTAGGATCAAAAAACATCAAAGCAGTTTCCACCTCGGACCTAACTTTTAGAGGATCAATGTGACAAGTCGCTGCCTGATAGATGTTTCTCTTGATAAACGACTTGTTCAAAAGAGACATTGTAGCTTTCATTTCCTGACCACAACACACTTTTAATTTGCAACAGCAGAGCTGCTAGAGAATAAGGACTTTCCCACTTTCCAGTCTTTTAGGTTTGTGGCTCTGGTTGATTTAGGCCACGTTTCTAAACCAAACACAAACTAAAAAAAAAAAACATAAAATAAAATAAAATCCAATTAAAAATGAAAGAAAAGTAATGGAATTGCTGTTTTGTCTCTATATTATGGACTTTCCCAGAATGCTAGTAGCTGATTATATAAATCCTAAGTGATGATCATCTGTATAGTGGTCATTGAAACACATGCAGATATAAACTTGGCTGCGCTTTAGTAGTAAGCAGAAATTCGAGGGAAATGCATATTTGAATCTGCAGCTAAGTGACATGGATTATATGATGGCCTAACCCCAACATGTTCTTTATATATTATTGTAATGATCATTATTACAACTACCCGGAAATCACATTTAACTATCAATACGGTGAACAGCCAAACCATCCAATTTCAGCTCTCAGCACATTGTCCAATCTCCGATTTAAAATTTATAAATGTAATATCCTCCTCATCACAAGCAGCAGCCCAATCTGCTCTGAATATATATTACAGCTTTAACATCACAGAGGGAAATCTCCCATCTGGCAATCTCATTCGCTCCAACAGCTCCGGGAGAAAAAGCTGTGCTCTCCCCTCCTTAAAACATTTCTCAGGGCAAATTATGTGCATTTAAAATAAACAGTCGTCTTATTGATCGCTTCAAAGTCAACAAGTTCCAAATGCAAAATTCAATCAAATTGTTCCTATTGTATAGGAGGTCTGCGCGTCTGTTTAGCTATATGGTCACCTATAGAGAGTCAAACTGGAAGAGCACGGCTTGCGCCGCTGCTCTTTGAATCCTTCCCCCTTCCTTGCATTCACATTTGCGTGGTGAGAGCAGTGACCAGGACCGCACTCCAGACCCCTAGCAGCTTTGCCCCATCCTTATTTCTTTTCTTTTTTAGGTGTGGATGGGGAACTGGAAGGGAGGTAGAGGCTGTGAGGAGATGGGAGAAGTGGTGGCAACAACAGTGGTTGAAAGTGAACATATCCTTTGGTTATGCAAAATACTTCAATATCTTTTGTTGTTGTTGTCCACTCAGTCTTACTTGGAGATCTGAAAGTGTACATTGTGTTTTGCAAAGAGTGCTATTGAAGTCCCCCTCGCTCCGTTTTATCTGACCTTTTTTTTTTTTGGTAGCGAAAGAGGAATGAGATATTTAAAATAAAGTCAATTCTGTGCCTATTTAATTGTCACATGTTCAAAGTAAAAAGCATTGACAGGAAGACAAGTACAACACAAGAAAAATATCACTTTGCTCATCATTAGTCATTAAAGATGTTAATCGGTCAAAATGTATTTTTGTTTACATGCAAACCGTATCCCTTCCACACACTCAGTACTGAACACACATTCAGAACCGATTATCCCATAGAATGAAATCATCTACAAAGTCAATAACATCAAGTTTCAAAAAGACAATAAGTTATATTTGAGTGTACACACATACATACATATATTTGTTCATTAGTAACCGTATTTCTCTATCTCCCCTCCCCCAAGTTTCTGAGTTTGGTTCATTTACATACCATTTGAGTTTAGTAGTGTTTATAGTGCATTACTAGTAACATGCAACTTTGAGATTACGGCTAAAATCAATAGAAGTGGACATAAGTAATCAAAAGCTGAAATGGCCAAATGAAAGCAAAATAAAAAAACATCGTAATAAATTAAGACATAAAAATATAAATTATTTATTTTGAGCATATGTTTTACATGCAAAATGCTCACTAGTTTTATCATGCTATTTCATTTGTCTTTCCTATTTAGATGCAAAGGAAGTAGATCCCAAAACTGACATACCATAAACACTGGTGCTACTGATCATTTCTTGCTGGCAGCACAAAAAGCTGAATTGGATTTCTCACAAGCAGGAATTCCAAAGGTTGCTTTTCATTAAAGCCACTTTTCCTCTCAGCTATCAAATGTCACTGCCTTGAAACGTGGGCCCTTTCGTCAGGTATTCATTTAACCTACATGCATATAATTAAGTGGGAAAGCAACATCAACAAAAAGGGGATCTCAGATCACAAGAGAAGAAAGAAAGGAAAAAAAGCACATGACCAGGAATGCAAGTCCATGTCAATTTCACTCACTCCCATTGAAACTAACAAGAGCTCCAGGGAGGATAGTAATAGGATCAGTGGATTGTATATACCATTAAATTATACATCTTTCTCTCCCGTTCCCAGCCAACAATACGCCCACCACGCTGTACCCCCTCCAAGATGATGTGCTTACATTTTACTGCAACAGATCCTCTGACATTTTCCCGTCCCCCCCAGCTAAGGGATTGTAATTTAACCTCAACTTTTTTTTTTCTCCAAGATTCTTATTTACACTTCTTATTTACTTAGAAGTTAGTTCCCGAAGAAAGTCTAGCCCCACCCTGTACGTCCACTTTCTTATTTTTTAAGTAAAGGAAAGAATAAGTAAATCCAATTAAGAGGAAACCGGGAATCTTGCAATCTCGAACTCTTAATCTCATACTATTGTTAGCAAAGATTAAGCAGCAAAAAAATATGCATTACAATGTTTTAGTGCTACTTTCTACATACGATTAGACAGTGGGTTGGCGTATTTAATATAAACGATTGCAAGTTAAATTAAATATTTACAGTACAAGTCGCCGGTCTCTTTTTATTGCAGGTCTCGGATATATTTAGATTAAAAAAATTTTTTTAACAGATAGTAAGAAACTACAAACATGGTCTTACCTGAATGTGTGGTTCAAGAACCCGATAGGTTAGAGTAGCATCGATCCGATGTGTTTGCTGATGAATGGGAGCTCGGGTTAAGTGAAGGTGCCTATGATTTGAAATCATTCCAAGTTTTTGAAGGGAAGACTGACTGCAGCCTCTGCCATGTTGGAATTTCAAACCCAAAACAGCTGCTTGGAAAGAGCCAGCATGCCAGAGGCTGGGCGCAGGCGCAGAGCGCCGCCGAGCCAAATTCAAATCACTTTCACACTAAGAGCCAAAGATCAGTTTTCAAAGGAGAGAGAGAGGGAGAAAGAGATCGAGAGAGGCTGAGAAGAGGGAGAGAGGAGAGCCAGACGAGACAGCGGGGCAGTGCTGAGAAAAGAGAGAAAGGGAGAGACAGGCAGAAGAGACAGAGGCAGTGGAGAGAGAGAGGGAGACAGAGGAGAGCCAACAGAGAGAGGGGGAGAAAGAGGAGGAGGGAGAGAGAGGGAGAGACACGCAAGAGATTCATGTGCAGGGAGAGCTCAATGGCTGAGCTGCACAGGGCCCTGGCTGCACGGGTCATGTTACATGGCTGGGGCTGCTGCGGCAGCACAGGAACGTGCAAACGCTGCCTGGAGGTGGCCAGGAGGTCATGATTAAGCGGGCGGGGAATCGAATCGTTTTTTCTGCTTCTCTCTCTTCCCTCCTTTCAGTCCCCAGGCATCCCAGTGAATGAGGGAAATACCTTGGGGAGGGGATCATCCTCTCTTTCCCTCCAATGCCGCCGTCCCAACCCCGTTGGTCAAAGGTCCCCCAGCTTTCCCCTCTTGGGCCACACGGGTGCCTCCAACTCCCCAGGCAGCAGCAGTGGCTGTCCTGAACCCACACCCCCACCCTCCCTGCGGCAGGGACACAGGGACAGTGTCTTCTCCATATCCCTGTACCAACAGCTGTGACCAGATTGCCCTCTACCCCCTTACACAAGCACACACACAAACACACACACTCACTCACTCCCACTCCACCGTCCTCCTTTCCCCCCGCCACTGCTCATCTTAATCCTTCCCCCATAGACCTGAGAAGACCTCGCCTGGGCCGGGGAACCTAGGTCCCCACCCACGCCTTGTCCCAAGCTCCCAACACCAATCAGAAAACAAATGACTCAGGCTTCAGAGAAGAAATAACTTCAGGGGGGATAAAGAATTAGTCTACTCAGGCCCTTTACCGCTCCCCCACCACACCCCCAGTCCCCAAAATGAATAAATAAAACAAGTGACTAGGTGTGCGGTCCTCGGTGTCTCTCCTCCCTATCTCCCCCAGGCGGCTTTGGCTGTGGAAAGCAAGTGCCAGGGGCCCCCAATCCAGGCGGGTGAGCCGCCTGCACAGGCTGCTTTCCCGACCCCTCCCCCCACTATGTAGCAGTCTGGGGACCCTGGAGTGGGAAGAGGGTTGAGGCTTTGTGGTGCCGGGAGCTGGGCGGGAGTGGAAGGGTGGGGGGAGTGAAATATGCAGTTCTGTGTGTTGCTCGCATCCCAGCGAGCAGTTGCAGCGCTGATTGTCTGTTGCTGAGATAGCCTTTTGTTCCGAACATAAGGTTTAAGAAACACACACACGTTTTCTGGGGTCTCTTGTTAGATGTAAATGTGCTGCATCCAGACGCTTACTATGCAGTGTAAGCTTAGTTGGCTTACTAATCACCCCGCCCCACCCCCAAACAATCGTGATCATTTGAATGGGAACCTCATTCACACTTCTAGGCTGCGAGTATTGCCTTCAACCTATTTCATTCTAGAGTAGCCAACCATCCAACTGAGATAATAAAGCAAACAATAACATTTGATCATGATGTCTACGAGATAATGTGCCCAGCAAAAAGTTCTTTAGGAATTGTAATGAGAAAGAGAGCTAGCTGAGCAATAATATCTCTTCCTTTTCATTAAATATGACTTTAGTAGATAAATGACTAGTTTATACTTTGGCCTGGTAGACATCATCCACTTCTCTATATTTGAGCCCGGCCAAGAATGAAGAAGGTGAATTGCAGGGCTGATCAGGAGTCAATCAAACTGGAAGTTATGTTACCCTTAAAGGCTGGAGTTAAAATGCACTTGTTTAGGACTGAAAATTCAGCACTGGGATGTTAACATTTTCCAGTTTCTTTTCTAAAGTTCCTAAAGTAAAGGCAAAAATGTATCTTTCGAGATGTAAAAATACTGCCTGTTTAAAATGTAGTAGCTTTGACATTGTGTTCAATTGTTACGTTTCATACCACTGGTTGATGGACTTGTCTAGATCAGAAGGGGAAATAAAATAAATGCTAATTAAATAGAGGGCACATGAAAGTGAAATAAACTATTCGGGGTATTACCAAGGAATTGTTAGGAATGAGATTTCTATTTAAAGTGGATTCTAACCTTTCCACGAATTTCTTTCGGTTAACTTAGAAATAAAACAAAAGAACTTTTAGTCTAAGGGGAGGTGGAGCATTGAACCTCCTTTTGTGATATTTTGCAAAATATATTTGATAATGTATATATTTATTTAAATAATAGCATAAAAGAAATTGTTGTTGGATATCTGTTGGCTCACATGAGTACACAGGGATGCGAAAACTATAAGCAGAAATTAATACTTTTAGCAAGTTATCACCCATTTTACTGATGACACTCAGAAGTTATTCTTGTTCAACAGGAATGAATGAAAGATGCCCTTTTCAATTTAAACACGTTGATCTTTGTCTTTATTTAGTGAGAGACCAGAGATGATCAGGTCTTCAACAGGTAATTCTTAGTATTTATTTGCAGTTTCTTATGATAATCAAAATGTTGAGTAAGAATAAAAAGTCAATATAATATACTGTCAGATCTAAGACAAAACATTATAATGATTTAACAAATATTTTATCCGGCAAACTAAAACAAAATCGACAAATCTATTGTATTTTATGCCATGTTATATTATGCCATAGAATATTGTACATTTAGCAACTTTTTTCCATTCATATTATATGCATATTATCATTATTTCATCCATATTATATGTATATATTGTATGTTCATTTGAAGTATACATCCAGATATACAAAATAATATATAACACAACCACATACACAAAAAACTCATTTAACATGCACATTAATGTAATTGACTTCGATCAAAGGAAAGCTATCTAAAAGGACACTTCATCTATTTGCATGGAGTTCTAAAATTGCTTAAAAATTTATACCTCTAGACAAGAATTCTTTAATTGGATATATTGTGGGATATCAAGATGAAATAAGCCACACCAGGATTTGTTCAATATTATTTCATAAATAGAATTACTGCTTTTTTCAGTATTGAGGGTTGAGAGGTTCTGAATAAAAAGCTAGCTAGTTACTAAGTCAACCAGCATTTAAGCGCTTACTATGTGCTAGGCACTTTGCTAAGTGCTATTTTCTCAAACATTTTTTTTTCAGTAACGGGAGACATAACAACTTTCTTCTTCACAGAGATCAATTGCTTTTATTATGAAATTAGCACAATGTTTATTTTTTTTATTGCTCTGACAGAGCTACCTTTAATGACAATGCTTGGACATATGATGTCCAAAATATGATGTCATATTTTAACAGGCATTATCAATCCATTGGCATGAATTTCTAATGCTTTTTATAACAAATTAAACATTTCTGGTTCTAACAGAAACTTTAGTTATTCACTTTTACGAGACCTAGATTATACCTACATGGATGTAACAGACTGACCCTTTTAACCAAATTGACCAGCCAATCCAATGAAATAGTCAATTTGGTCAAAGAACTGATTTTGACAGACTTTTTTTCTCTCACTGAATTGACCAACTAGACCAGCTGTTCTGCCATCATATAGACACGGCCTTGATAAAAGTATTTAAAATAAAAGGTACTTCCAGCATGCAGTGGACTCTAATTTAGAAGAAACAAAAGCAAAAAAAAAAAAAAGAACTCTTTGTTCCCTTCAATATCTTTGGGGGTGGGGGGGAGGAAGCAATGTAATTTAGAGAGAAGGAAATCTGCTTTCTTACATTCAATCTCATCAGTATAAGAATATATGAAGGATAAGGAGAAAAGCAAGGTGATACTGAATGTAGCCTTGCAGATGGCCACTCACATACTATTTCAGGCTAGTAATGATTTATGCCAGTCAAGCAACAGAGTTATACAGTGCTCAATTGTGAGGGGTAGGGAGTGGGGTAGGGTGAGAAGAGCTAATAACTATTTGGTAGAAGAAGATACAAGAGATGAGTTGAGGAGACATGTTAGCAGACTAGTAGATTATTAGTATATATCTACAAGCCTGTCTTGAATAATGGATCGTTTTCTCCCTCTGGAAATACCAAGTACAATTGAACTTATTTACCTGAAGATTTTCAGTAGCTTCAAACTGAAGAGCAGCATGTGTAATGAAAGTCCAACTAATTGGGCCAAAATACAAGGTTACCAAATGATTACCAAAAGATTCAAATCCCAGACTTTTTTTTTTCATATTGAACACAAAAGTCAAGGTGGTACTTAATGCAAATTAGTGACACAAAAAAATCTCTTTATAAGTTTCCATAAAATTGCTACTTTTAAGCATCATCATTTGTACTTCTGTTCTAGAGACAATTATGCATGAGTCTACTTAATTGTAAATAGCCTTTTAATATGTCATGCACTAAAAATATTAATTATAAAAAAAGATACAAGACCTTGGCTATAAGGACATAATTATACAACTGAATAATATTACATGACAGAATTAGGATGATAAAGATAATTTTTATGGTCTCTTCAATCATTCCAGAGACAAACTACAAAATCCCTAGTTACCTATAACACCTTTGCTTGGGATAATTATACAGGTATGTTGAAATATTTTACATTAAATTGCATATAATAATTAACCCTGTTTTCACTCTTTTTGAAGGGAAAATATACTTAAAACTCTGATTTCTTTTTCTTTTTGCCTGTTCCCAGTTTTTAAAAACTCTATGGTAGGTTAGATGTCTTGGTACTCCTCAGATAATTTGATGATGAGCTTCCTAGCATTACTACTGAATGGAAGATTCCATAGATGACAACATTAATAATTTATTTGCATTAGTTCATGAGTATGGTATGCTCAATACCTAATATCCTAAAATCCCAGTATGCTGAAGGCATTCATTTAGCATAGAAGATGCTGAACAGGAAGATAAATTACAGTTAAAGAATCACCTTACTATTGTTTGTAAGGCTGAAAGTAGTCCTTCCACTCATTATTTCATTTCCCCCTCCTCCTTCACAATTAGTTTTACACAGACTGTGCTTTTAGCCTAGCAGGTGTTTCATTTTCGAGAGAAGTAATGCCTGAAGATGAGAAAAGTTCCTCCCTGGAGTGTGTTTGAGTAACCAAGATAGGTGAAGTGCATTTAAGTTTTTATATATTGTGTCAAAAATAGATGCACATTTCCTTCATTTAAAGTATGTTAAAGTTTTCCAAACATGGTTTTAAAATTCATTTAAAGCTGTATTATGTTAGGTGGGCTGTTGGTGCTTTGAATTAATGTGCAAGCTGTTAATCTCTGTAGACCTGGATTTAAAATTAGACAAAGCAATAATTAGTTTGGCACCATCATTTCGCTACCCAGAGGGTAATAATGTAGGTCATAAAATACTACAGCCTGGCACAAGTTTTTTGTACAAAACAAGGATCTGGTATTAGGGGGTGTGAAAATTTAAAAAAAAAAGATTGTCACTGGGAAGTACAATAGCTTCGTTTTTTGATGTGTTCCACCACTATGAAAGAAACCCATACTCAGACATTCTTATGAGGTTTTCCTGGCAGAAGGTGATTTTTTTCCCTGCTAAGTGATACAAAGAAATATCACAGCTTCTTTTCAGTGGCAGTTCTTTCTCAAATATTTTTCTCACAGAGTATTTATTACTGAATCCACGGAATTAAGATTATAATAGGTGTTGCACTGTTTACTGCCATTATTTTCTTCATTAGTCTGCCTTTTTAGAAAATTATTAGAACAATGTACTATAAACATTTTTAAACATATGAAAGCATAGTATTCAAGTAAGTGCTTAAAATATGTATCTTGATTTGTTTTCATGACAAATGACTACTGGCAACATCAATAATTCAAGAATAGAAACAATGAAAATACAGAGGAATTGCATTTGGATACCTCTTGCCGTCAATCATCTTTGCCAGACTCCTATATGAACATCATGAAAATTAGGAAGCCATAAGGTCTGAGGACTAGCCTTAAGTGTTAGTAATAGTTGCCTATCCCTTCTACTGTTCAACTCCTAAGGCTTTGCTGTAAAGCAGTCTTGGGTATCATGATATATCTTACATTTCTAAGTATGGAAAAATATTTTTAATATTACACTGGAAATGTATGTCATGTAATATAGTAATTCTATTATATGTAGCAATATGGATACACATACACATATAGAATGTATGGCATATTTAATGTTATGGATGAATATATTCATAAATCATTTAAGTTAAGCTTTCCATGTGATGTGAACCACTGATACAAACTTGCTAATGATAATTATAGAACTGATGCTGATTTAGTCATTTCAAAAAAGCCATGGAGGCATAATTAGTGTCTGAATGGCCTCAATATTGCATTATTAGGAGGCTAGGGTGAAACTTGAAATGAGAACATCAAGGCTGATAAGAGAAAAGAAAACATGAAATACATACATAATTCATTCTGAGACATTATAAAGGTTTATAACCAGAAACAATAATTTGCAGAAAGCATCCCATGTACTGGAGCCAACTGCAATCATTTGGCCAACCTGTTAAAGATCAAATAGTATATTCTTAGCTATTCTCAGTGGTATCTTTGTAATAAAGTAGCAGCAAACAGACACTGTTTGCTTCTGGTCACTTTTAAAGAAATGTTCAGTTTATCAGGAGGGACTTTAATCTCAGCCTTAATGGAGTACAGGAAGAGCATTGTTCCTACAATTCTGTCCTTAAGGCCACAAACCATGTAGGTTTTTACATTCAAAAGATAAAAAATAAAATTCACCTTCTTCGAACAATAAACACTGCTTTTTCAAAGAGCCATTTTCAGGATCTTTTCTGTCTAGCCTTCTCTTTCCCTTTTTCTTCCTGTCCATCCTGTCCTCTTTCCCTGTTCTTTCTTTGCTCCACCTCCCTCAGATAAAACATCTCTCCTGCCATACTTCACAGTCATCACCATTGGTGAAGACATGCAGAATCCATGAAGAATCCCTCGATTTGGACCCCTGCCAAGCCACAGTTATCTACTGACCTGGTGTGCTGTTGACTAGAATATTATCACTCAGAAGCCTACTTTTTTGCTACTCTAGTCTACAGAGACCAAGAGATATGAAGAATGACCAAAAAAATTCCACAAAACAAACAAACAAACAAAAACATGGTATGCATAGAAATATACAACAACCTTAGCCATAATCTCTGATTAGCATAGGTGCACATCCATATGAAATCATATAAAAAGATGTCTGTTTACAAGCTGCCAGATATTTATTTCCTCAATTCTAATCCCATTATAATTCCTATATTCATATTCATGCAATTATCATAATTCCCATATTCCAGTAATGCTTGTTGCTGAAACCATAGTATCATTCCCTTCATTTTGTTCAGTCATTTTTCAGTTGTGTCTGACTTTGTGATCCCATTTGACATTTTCTTGGCAAAGATACTGGAGTGGTTTGCCATGTCCTCCTCCAGTTCATTTTACAGATGAGGAAACTGAGGCAAACAGAGCTAAGTGACTTGCTTAGGGTCACACAACTAGTAAATGTCTGAGGCCATATTTGAACTCAGGAAGATGAGTCTTCCTTACTTCAGTCTTGACCCTCGATCCACTGCAACACCTAGCTAGCCATAATTTCCTTTATTCAAAGGTATTGTAGCACGTGGGCACATAAGTAAGTACTCAAGAAATGTTTGGTGAATTAAATTATGTATAGATGAAATTGTGTTTTTCTTCTGTTCAAACTTTTCAAAAGATGTCTATTGCTTATTAAGTAAAATTCAAACTCCTTGGTCTTACATTCAAAGAGTTCTAAATTCTGGCTCTACACCTACCTTTCTAGATTCATCATATATTCCTCTAAGCTCTTTCCATATTTAAATACTCACCAGTCTGCTTTTGAATCTCACACTTTCTTGCCCCTGTATCTTTGCTGATATTCATAGGTGTGCATGGTTTAGCTGCAACAGTGGCACATATATGTCCCACACTCAAAGTAAGAGCTTACATTCACACTATTTTCTAAACCTGGTATGCCTTTGTCCCTTACATACACAATTTCAAAAATTCTCCTTATCTTTTGAAGTCCCACTCAAATACTTGTTTTTCCATTAAGCCTTCCTTCATCCCTTAAGCCTAATCTTTTTTTTTTTCATACAGGTCATTTTAAAAAATATTTTGCTCTGTGTGTGTGTATGTGTGTACATACACTTGTGTGTGTGTAATTTGTAAATATGTAATATCCTCTTTTAAATACTAAGCTTCACTAGGACAGAAGCTAAATAATCCTTGAATCCTCTTCCCTATGTCAGTTCAATAAAACATGTTAGGTGTTTTTATCAATGTTTGTTGACTTAAAGTGAATTGAATTGAATTATAAGTAATTGCCATAGTATTTTTCCAAGATACCTACAATAGATGGCAAGTAACAAATATAGTCCTCACTTACTTGCTAAATCAGCTTCATGCTTTTTATTTATTTAATTTTTAATAATCATAAATTTTAGTTACATGAAAATATGGAGAAGTAGTATGGTATATATTAGATAGAGAGATGACTTCTAGCCTGAGAATATTTGGGTTCAAGTCTCTTCTCTGGCAATACTGGTTTTGTGACCCTGAGCAAATCATCTAACATATCAGTGCTCTTGGAAACTCTCTAAGACTCTGATTTACAGAGAAGTTGAAGAAGTAGATGGAGTTTCTCCACTTGAGAGTTCCCTATAACAATGAAATAATAATAGCTGACATTTCAATAGCATTTAAAAACTTGAAAAGTATTTTAGATAGATGATTTTAATCAATCTCGGCCAATCGATGGATTAGTCAAATCAACCTATTTAGAAGTATCTACAACAAAATAACTAGCTACCAGGATTTTTCATTTTCATATTCTTTACTTTGGTACCATGCTCATATCATCCTAGAATAAAACAGAGACTTACAGGAAAGAACACAAGGTAGAAGACAAGTGCTCCCTCTGTTTGCCCAAGGATTCACAGGATGACCAATAACTCACAAGTGAGTCACTGAAGCTCCCTAGTCTTCACTTCTCCCTTGAGCAAATAGTGAGGATTATACTTAGCACTCACCTTCTACTTGACAGTAGAGAGAGAATTGAATTTGGGGTTGGGAGACCTGGATTTGAATCCCTTCTGTGCTGTTTACAGTTATTACCTTCATGGCTTTGGACAAGCTTCTCACTTCTAGGTCTCAGTTTCCCCATCTAGAGAATAAGGAGCTTGGACTGGGTTCTTCCTAAGGTCCCTTCTAGCTATACACCTATTGAAATCATCATGTTTACTTTATTTTTCCCTAAATTAATGTACCAATTGTTCATAATTCAATTCAATAAATGTCATCTGTTTCAGAGGAAAGGAATACTATCATTTCAAACATGAGCATGACCCTATAATACAGAAACTCTCATAATTCCACCATTGTTCTCAACATTGATTAGATCTTTATTGGTACTGCAATTTAAGCATTACTCTGAGACATTAGATTGTCTAAAAGACAAGAAAAAAAAGAAAAGAAAAGAAAAGAATCCAAGAACTAGAAAATCAGTTTTTAAAAAAGACATAAGGAATTGAGGTTGGTTCATCCTGAGAAGAGAAAGCTAAAAGAAGATAATTAAAATTGTAGCCATGAAAATCAACACTCTTTCTCACTTTCCATTAAAGACAAAATATGAGGTAATAGAATTGAATGACAGCAGAGAGGATTTGGATTTTATATGTAGTAACTTTGGACAAAAAGATTAGTGAAACTGAGGAATGTACTACCTGGGGGAGTTGTTGAATTTGGAAAATTAAAAAAAAGGTTTGACCTCTGTAATGTCTTAATGTACAGATCTAAAATCTTTAATCTTCCATTTATAAAGTGTCAAATAATTTTGTTGCCAGAACAGGAAAGAAAATAGTAGGCCTTTTCACTTCAATAGAATTATCTTCAGTATTTTTTTTGACCATTCTTTTTCTCCTCTACTGAAGTATTTAGCTATTTGTTATTTATTAAATGAGATACTGAAATCATTGAATAACTGAAAAATTCTGAAGTTTTTTTTATTTTAAGAAACACTTATAAGTAATGTTTTAAATATTTTATTTTAAAAATAATACCCTATAGCCCTAAGCAACTGATCAACACACATCAATGGAATTTAGTGTTGTAGTCATAGTAGTAGTGCATTAATCTTCCCCATTTCCTACTATATCCTTGATTTTCCTAAGTTTGTTAAGAAGCACTTCTTTACATTTGATTATATTGCTGCAAAATTCCCTGAAATTAGTGATGATATCTTGTCTCAAAAGATATGACATAGAACATTGCTTACAGTTGTGAGTTGTCCTAAAAGTAAAACTTCTCTGAAAACATAAAAATCTCTCCTTTCCTCCAAACCCCATTCCCCCCTACAAAAAAAAAAAGGAAAGGTAAATAATAGCTCATCAGAGTCATGGCCTTGAAGAGACCATAAGAGAAATATCTCACTACCATTGAAGAAAAGGTATCCCAACCATCCTAGCAAATATATATCTATTAATTGCCCATTGAACTTTGCTTCACTAGCAATTCAGCACCTTTAGAACAGAAAGGTCAGGAATTTCTGAAGAATACAATCTCACACAACAGACTATGAGCTCAAGAGCAGTGGCCAACCCAATAGTGAATGCCTTCATTGTGCTTCGACTTTCGGCTGAATCTCTGGATTTTCTTAAGAACTTCCACATCTTCACATGAAGCATTATTGTGATTCTCTTTAATAGTAGGCCTTTGGGATCAACCTCACTGTGGCTGAGCCATTATAGAACACCCCAGTCATTATAGTACAGTCAAGTCTAAAATCGTGGTGAAGCAGAGAAATAGCTTTGACCATGTGCATCAGAAGAGTTCTGCAGCTTTATGTCTCTGCCTACCTAACTGAATTTCTCTCCAGTGCTTATTGCGGGGAATTTGCTCAATAGTTTTCAGACTTGTTATGATGACCATTCAGGCAAAATTTCCCATCCTAATTAGATTTGAAGTTATTCACTCATGCTAGAAAACTGCACTGAAAAGACTGAAATAGAGTGCCTGTTGTTTATTATTCTGCTAAATCTGATGCAAAGAATTTGACATTTTTGATCACTGAAAAACATCTCCAACAGTTTTTGTAAAGATAAAAACATGAACCACAAATATCTTTATTTCCCTTTTCCATGTTCTTTATTCTTGTGTTAAATTTTAAGAGAAATTTTGCATTCAAATTTTGTCTAAAGTTGTTTAATAATTAACCCTCACATTTTCCTTGGCAGTACTTCAGAATAATGCATATCATGGGGGATTTAGTGTCCATATATGGTTAATGTTTTCCTCCTAAATTCCTTTATTCATTCAGCAAGCAATTATTTTGTATGTTATGTAACATGCACTCTTCTAGGTGGTGGTACAGACACAAAAAGACTAATAAAACAGTTCCTCCCTTCAAAAAGTTTAAAATCTAATGAATAATGACATACCCAAATAAAATAATATTAATTAGAATCCTATGTGAGCAAATAAAATGAGTAAAAACACTATCAAATCAAGTAGAAGGAGAGATAATTTCTATCTATGGAGATCAGAGAAGGCATCCTAGAGGAGGTTATATTTGAGTTTCATCTTGAAAGACAAGTAGGCTGACAATAGACAGAGAACATTATAGACATAGGGTGAGTGTGAGTCAAGATGTGGGGATTAAAGAATACGTAATATTTTCAGGAATGTCAAACATGGTAGTCTAGTATGGTTGTACAGAGGTATTAGAAGTGTGAGTTAAGGTTGAGAAGGTAAGTTGGAGCAAGATTTAGGAGAATCTTGAATAGTAACTGTCTAAGAAACAGAACTTTATTTGACAGATAATGTGGAGCCGTGGAGGGATTTTGAGCTGTAAAATGATAGATCAGACTGTTGCACTAAAAAATCAACTATCAACTAAATGTAGGATGGTTGTAGGGGAAAGATACTGAAAGCTGATAGATAGTTAGATTATTTTAGAATAGTACAAGAAATTTGTAATGAGGACCTAGTCAAGGATAGCATCATTCAGGATGCTAAATAAGAAAATTGAGGAAAATTTTCAATAATGACAGAACCAAAATACAGAGGCCCCACACTATCAACAACAACAACAACAACAACAACAAAATGCTTCAAGCAGCTAAAAAGAAGTAGTTCAAGTACTAAGGTGTATAGTCAGGATCACACAAGATGTGGCAGCTAGATCTAAAAATGAGAGAAGATCTTGGAATGATATTTAAAGGGAAAAATAATATAGGGTTAAAACCAAGAATAGCACTCTGTATATCTGAGTATAATCCTATGAGGGAAATGGACCTTTAATGCAATAGAACACTTTCAAACATTTCCAGTAAAGACACCAGAGTTGAACAGGAACTTTACAATGCAAACACAGGAAAAACCTAGAAACGTAGATTAAAAAAAAATTAGAAGGGACTATATGATATTGTAGCATTAGCATTCTAAAAGAGGTTAAGAAACAAGAGTTTCTGAAGAATCATAATGATTTCAAACAGTATTAAGGGAGTCAAAAAATTAAAAAAAGACCTGGGGTAAAAGGATGAATTTATTCTGTTATTTGGGTTTTAAAAGGCAGAAGAGAGAAAAAAATAAAAGGAATACACCCCTGCAGAAAGAAAAAAAAGAATAGGGGAAGCTAGGTATCGCAGTGGATAGAGCACCGGCCCTGAACTCAGGAGGACCTGAGTTCAAATCTGGCCTCAGACCAAACACTAGGCACTAGCCGTGTGACCCTGGGCAAGTCACTTAACCCCAATTGCCTAAAAAAAAAAGAAAAAAGAATAGAAGTTTCTATTTCTCATTTCTGGGGGTGCGTAAAAGAATACAAACTGGGGAAGGAGAGATTTAGTGGGCATTACATGGGGCTTACTCTTATCTCAACCAGACAGAGGAGGGTTAAACATTCAGAATTTCATGTAGAAATACGAACAGTTCAATGGGGAGGGGGCAGAGGTGGAAGGTATTAAGAGGAAGAATTATAGCAGGGAAGCAATAGACACAAGGAGAGAGAAAGAGAGAGAGAGAGAGAGTAACTCTCGTTCTAAACAACTAGAGAGACAAAGAGATAGATATACTATTCCTCTCTCTATCTCTTTATCTATCTCTTTATCACTAGTTGTTTAGAGAGAGAGAGTTACTCTCTCTCTCTCTCTCTCTCTCTCTCTCTCTCTCTCTTTTTCTCTCTCTCTCTCTCCCAGGTAGTATCAATTAATTGGGAAATGGGTAAACAAGTTGTGGCATAAAAATATAAAGTCATATTATTGAACCATGACTAAAGAGATGATTGCAGAAAATACTGGATAGCATAAACTAATGCAAAGTGAAGTGAGCACAACCTGGAGAATATTTGATACAGGGACAACAACACTTTAAAGAAAAATGCCAAGCTATAGAAGCATATATTCTTAGACATGGCCAATGTCTGGATTCATTTTGCTTTACCATGATTATTTGTTACAAAACAATTGCAGAAGGTTAACAACACCTTTTTTAAATAGGACTATTGAAACATTTTTTAATATAAAGAAGAGAACAGAAGGAATATCTAAAGGAAAAATAGACATGAAGGCCAGTTTTGAATGTAATGTGTGGAATTTATTATCTGCTTTAACAACAACAACAAAAAAACAAATAGTATGAAATGAACACACATTCTTTCACATAAAATCTTCTTGCTTTGTTCTGCTGTGCATATGGAAATGTTCTTTTTTAGTGTTTAAGTTCTAAATAAACAATTAAACAAAAACAATAAATTAAGGGTCTTTGTCTAAGATTTTAATAAATAATATAGTAGCAGAAACTTCAGAGTCAGAGGAAATGGGTTATAATCTTTACTTTGGGATTAGATTATTAAGTTTCCAATTATTTTTTAGTCTATCTTTCCATGGCCCTTTATTACATATAATTTTTATTGCATCATGATCTTAAAAGGATGCATTTAATATTTCTGCCTTTCTACATTGGATTGTGAGGTTTTTATGACCTAGTACGTGGTCAATTTTTGTGTGTGTGCCATGTACTGCCAAGAAAAAAGTATATTCCTTTCTATCCCCATTCACTTTTCTCCAGAGGTCTATCATACCTAACTTTTATAATGTTCTACTCATCTCCTTAACTTCTTGTTTATTTTGTGGTTAGATTTATCTAGTGTAGAGAGGAGGTTCATGTCCCCCACTAGTACAGTTTTGCTGTCTATTTCTTCCTGTAACTCCCTGTACTTCTCCTCTAAGAATTTGGATGCTATACCATTTGGTGCATATATGTTTAGTAATGATATTACTTCTTGTCTATGGTGCCTTTTTAGCAGGATGTAGTTTCCTTCCTCATCTCTTTTGATTAGATCTATTTTTGCTTTTGCTTTGTCTGAGATCAGGATTGCTATCCCTGCTTTTTTTACTTCAGCTGAAGCATAATATATTCTGCTCCAGCCTTTTACCTTTACCCTCTGTGTGTCACTCTTTTTCAAATGTGTTTCTGTAAACAACATATTGTAGGATTGTGGTTTTTAATCCATTCTGCAATCTGTTTCCATTTTATGGGAGAGTTCATCCCATTCACATTCACAGTTATGATTACTATCTGTGTCTTTCTCTCCATCCTTTCCCCCCATTTATGCTTTTCTTTCTCCTTTTTTATTTCCCCCCTTCACCAGTGTTTTGCTTTTGACCACCGCCTCCTTCAGTCCTTCCTCCCTTTTATTATCCCTTTCCCTTTTCTTCCCCTTTACTCTTACTGCTGCTTCCCTCCCTTCTTCCCCCCCTCACTTTTCTTCCCCCCTTCCATTTTCTTTCCCCTTTCCCCTCCTACTGCCTATAGGGCAAGTTAGATTTCTATACTTAACTGATTATGTTATGACCTTCTTGAGCCAAATCTGATGAGAGTAAGGTTCAAACAATGCTCACCCCCCCACCTTCTTTCCCTCTGCTGTAATAGGATTTTCTGTCTTTTCCTGTAATGTAATTTACCCTTGCCTGCCTCCTCCTTTCTCAGTACATTTTCTAAGATTAGATTGATCCACTTATTTGAATCCATTTAACCCACTTGATTAGATTTTTTTTATCATTACATCAAAGTCAACTAATATCCACCCTCTTTATGCATACTCCTTTAAAATGGTGTAATAACAATACAGTTCTCAACGGTTGCAAATGTCATATTCCCTTGTAAGGGTTTAAACAGCCCCCTCCCTTATTAACAACATATGGTATCTTTCTGTCCCTTTTACCTTTTTTGTCCTTTTTTAAAATATAAATTTATTTATTTTTAGTTTTCAACATTCACTTCTGCAAGTTTTTGAGTTCCAAAATTTTGCCCCATCTCACCCCTCCCCCCACTCCAAGATGGCATGCATTCTGAATATCCCTTCCCCTAGTCTATCCTCTTTTCTATCTCTCCTCCCTTCTCTTATCCCCTTCCCCTTCTATTTTCCTGTAGGGCAGGATAGACTTCTGTACCCCATCTCCTGTATTTCTTATTTCCCAGTAGCATGTGAAAACATTTTTTTTAAACATATGTTTTTAAAACTTTAGGTTTCAAATTTTCTCTCTTCCTCCCTCCCCACCCACCCTCATTGAAAAGGCAAACAACTCAATATAGGTTGTACATGTGCAGTTATGCAAAACACTTCCATAGCAGACATGTTGTGAAAAACTAACTCTATTTCCCTTAATCCTATCCTGCCCTCCCATTTATTCTATTCTTTCTTTTGACCCTGTCCCTCCTCAGAAGTATTTACTTCTGATTACCCCTTTCCCAATCTGCTCCTCTTCTATCATCCCCTGCTCTCTTGTCCCCTTCTCCCCCTATTTTCCTGTAGGGTAAGACAGATTTCCATACCCAATTGAATGTGTATGTTATTCCCTCCTTAAGCCAAATCCTATGAGAATAAGATTCACTCATTCCCTCTCACCTTCCCCTGCTTCCCCTCCACTGTAAGAGACTTTTCTTTTC
Source organism: Phascolarctos cinereus (assembly GCF_003287225.1). NCBI lineage: Eukaryota > Metazoa > Chordata > Mammalia > Diprotodontia > Phascolarctidae > Phascolarctos > Phascolarctos cinereus. Next base: position 226,622,612 of record NW_027556098.1, on the reverse strand, counting down.
TGTATTTTTTTTGTGAGATAATTTACCCCATTCTACCTCTCTCTTTCTTCTTCTCTGAGTATTATCCTCTCTCATCCCTTAATTTTATTCTCCAGATATGACCCTTTCATCTTCAACTCACCCTGTGCCCTCTATCTCTCTATCTATATATACATACATATATTTTTTTTCCTTCAACTACCCTAATATTGACAAAGGTCTCATGAGTTATAAATATCATCTTTCCATGCAGGAATGTAAACAGTTCAATCTTAATAAGTCTCTTATGATTTCTCTTTCCTGTTTACCTCTTGAGTCCTGTATTTGAAAGTCAAATTTTCTATTCAGCTCTGGTCTTTTCATCAGGAATGCTTGAAAGTCCTCTATTTCACTGAATGACCATTTTTTCCCCTGAAGGATTATACTCAGTTTTGCTGGGTAGGTGATTCTTGGTTGTAATCCTATCTCCTTTGCCCTCTGGAATATTATATTCCATGCCCTGCGGTCCTTTAATGTAGATGCTGCTAAATCTTGTGTTATCCTGATCGTGTTTCCACAGTACTTGAATTGTTTCCTTCTGGCAGCTTGTAATATTTTTTCCTTGACCTGGGAACTCTAGAATTTGGCTATAATATTCCTAGGAGTTTTCCTTTGGGGATCTCTTTCAGGAGGAGCTCTGGATTCTTTCAATTTCTATTTTGCCCTCTGGTTCTAATATATCAGGGCAGTTTTCCTTGATAATTTCTTGAAAGATGATGTCTAGGCTCTTTTTTTGATCATGGCTTTCAGATAGTCCAATAATTTTTAAATTCTCTCTCCTGGATCTATTTTCCAGGTCAGTTGTTTTTCCAATGAGATATTTCACATTGTTTTCTAATTTTTCATTCTTTTGGATTTGTTTTACAGTGTCTTGATTTCTCATAAAGTCACTAGCTTCCAATTGCTCTATTCTAATTTTTAAGGAAGTATTTTCTTCAGCAAGCTTTTGGACTTCCTTTTCCATTTGGCCAGTTTTTCTTTTTAGGCCATTTTTCTCCTCATTGGCATTTTGGACCTCTTTGGCCATTTGGGTCAGGCTATTTTTTAAGGTGTTATTTTCTTCAGCATTTTTTTGGGTCTCCTTTAGCAAGCTGTTGACTTGTTTTTCATGATTTTCTTGCATCCCTCTCATTTCTCTTCCCAGTTTTTCCTCTACTTCCCTTACTTGCTTCTCAAAATCCCTTTTGAGCTCTTCTAAAGCCTGAGACTGATTCATATTTTTCTTGGAGGCTTTGGATGTAGGAGCTTTGACTTTGTTGTCTTCTGGTTGTGTATTTTGATCTTTTTCACCAAAGTAAGATTCTATGGTCTGACTCTTTTTGTGCTGCTTGCTCATGATCCTGGCCAATTACTTGAGTGTTAAACTCTCTGTTAAGGTAAGAGTCTGCTTCCAATGTGGAGAATGTACTGTCCCAAGCTTCAGGGGTTTGCATAGCTGTTTTTAGAGATACTTGTAGGGTCCTGTAAATTTTCAGTTCTTGCAAGGTGGTATGAAAAGGGGTGAGGTGTTTACTCCTTTCCTGGCCACAAGTACTCCTTTCTGTCCTGTAACTCTGAGGAGGGGCACCTCTCCACAGCCACTACAAGCTCCTCCATGCCAGTGCTCCTCCTCACCCCAGCACTGCCACCCAGAACTGTGACCCAGATCCAAACACAGGCAAAGCAAGAGATTCCTGCCTCAGCACTGGCAAAGAGATCCCTGCAATCTCTCTCTGATCAGCCACTGGATTCCCCCACAGTCTGTGGGCCAGAAGCTTGGGAAGCAGCTCCACCCCGCCAGGGCCATGCTTTTGGGGAATGAAGCTGAAACCCTGCCTTTCTGAGCACCAAAGAAATAGACTTTTCCCACTGACCTTCCAAGTTGTCTTTGGCATTTGTGGATTTAGGAGTCTGGAAACTGCCAAGCTGCCTGCATTTCAGTCTTCTGAGTCCTGCTTCAGGTTTGCTGCAGCCTGCACGCCCACACTGCACTGCGCTGCGCTCCCTGCCTGGTGTGACACACCTTTCTGATCAATCTTCCAGGTTGTCTTGGGCTGGAAATTTGTTTCACTCTGTCTTTTTGTGGGTTCTGCTGCTTCAGGATTTGTTTAGAGCCACTTTTTATGAGTATTTGAAGGGGTTTGAGGGAGAGCTTAAGCAAGTCACTGCTTTCACTCTGCCATCTTGGCTCTGACCCCCTATATGTCCTTCTTGAGTCCTGTACTTGAAGATTAAATTTTTTATTGAGCTCTGGTCTTTTTATCAGGAAAGTTTGGAAGTCTCCTACTTTGTTGAATATCCATCTCCTCCCTTGAAAAATGATGCTCATTTTTGCTGGGTAGTTGATCCTTGGCTGCATTCCAAGCTCCTTTGCCTTAAGGAATATCATATTCCATGCCCTGTGGTCTTTTAATGTAGAAGCTTCAAGGTCCTGTGTAATCCTGACTGCGATTCCATGATATTAAAATTGTTTCTTTCTGACTGCTTGCAGCACCTTCTCTTTCATCTGGTAATTTTGGAATTTTGCTATTATATTCCTTGGTGTTGTCAATTTGGAATCTCTTTCAGATGGTGAGTGGTGGATTCTTTCTATGGTTATTTACCTTCTGGTCCTAGGACTTTAGGCCAGTTTTCCTTTATGATTTCCTGAAAGATAATGTCCAGGCTGTTTTTTCATCATGATTTTCAGGTAGTTCAATAATTTTTAAGTTGTCTCTCCTGGATTGATTTTCCAGATCTGTTGTTTTACCAATGAGGTATTTTATGTTTTCATCTCTTTTTTCATTTTTTTTTGTTTCTGTTTGACTGATTCTTGCTCTCTCATAGAGACATTAGTTTCCATTTGTCCAATTCTAGTTTTTAACAGATTGTTTTCTTCTGTTAGTTTTTGTACTTCCTTCTTCAATTGGCCAATTATGTTTTTTATGGACTTATTTTCTTCAGTGTATTTTTTTTCCAACTGGCCAATTGTATTTTTGAAGGACTCTTCTACCTCTCTCATTTGACTATTCAAATCCTTCTTCAGCTCTTCTAAGAAGGCTTTTTGGGCTTCAGGCCAGTTCATATTCCCTTTTGTTGTTGCAGATGTGGGTTTGTTGTCCTCTCCAGAATTTCTTTCTTGATCTTCACTCTTTTCATAATATGAATCTATGGTATGTTTCTTTTTACTCATGGTTTTTCTTTATTCCCTGGCCTTTAAAGACATTGAACTCTCCTTCTGGGGAACAGAGGGCACTGACCCAAGCTTCTTGTTTTGGGAGCCTAGGTCTTGGTCACTGGCTTTGTGTGCTGGGGTGTCTTATGTTGGAAATTGGAGGCTGTAGGTTTCTGGCAGCTTACCTGGTGTTGGGCTGGAATCAGCAAGGCTGGAACTTTCAGGCAATTCTAGGTTGCCTGCTTTTCCTTTCCTTTAGCTTTCTTCAGCTCCTTTTAGATGGGTGGTTCAGAGTGTTTATCTGCCTGGGGCCCCTTTAATGCTTCCTTCCTTTTTTCTGCTAATGCACTGGGAGATTCCTTTGCAATAGAGTGCCAAGGTACCTAGTGGTTTTCTGAGCCAGCCTCCCCCATTTCCCCTGCCCTCACGGAGGCACCTAGAGGTATAGGTGTTGGTGCTTGCCCGCTTCACCACCTGGGCTTCAGGATCTCTTCCTGGGGTTCTGACAGATTACCTGGTGCTGGGCTGGAATCAGCAAGCCTGGGGCTTTATGAAGATTTAGGTTGCTTTCTTCAGCTCCTTTCAGATGAATGCTGCAATGTGCTTATCTGTCTGGGGCCCCTTGCAGTGCTGCTTCCCCTATTTTTGTTGAGGCACTGGGAGACCAGTTTGCTGGGCTGCCATACAGCTGCTCCCCGTCTTTCTTCCAGTTCAGTTATTCCAGGGTTTTTTTCTGGTGTGATATTTTCTGGGTTTTCAGAGGTTGACAGGGGAGAGTGAGAGCTGCTACCTTTTTACTCTGCCATCTTGGCTCCCAGAAGGGGAACCCATCTACAATCTTTACTTTGTTACTTACTATTTTTATGAACTTGAACAAATACTTAAGTACTCTGGGCCTTAGTTTTGTCATTTAAAAAATGAAGTGCTTATACTAGATGATTTCCACCTCCCCTGCCTTTCAGTCATTTTCAGGCATGTCTGATTTCTTTATGCCATTTGCGGTTTTCTTGGCAGAGATGCTGGAGTGGTTTCCCATTTCCTTATCCAGCTCATTTTACAGATGAAGAATGGATGTAAAAAGGTTAAGTGACTTGCCCAAGGTCACACAGCTAGTAAGTGTCTGAGGCCGGATTTGAACTTCAGATAAATCTTCCTGACTGCAGGCCTGGTGCTTTATCTACTGTATTACCTAGCTGCCCCATAAATCTATGACCCCATGATTTATCATATATAATCTATATAAATTATATTGAAAAGAAGTTGCATAGGGAATGGAATGCTAGCCTCCAAGTCAGGAAGACCTAGATTCAAGTCCTACCTCTGATACTACCTATGTGACCCTCAGCAAGTCATTTAAACTCTTAGTGGCCCAGGAAATTCTCTGAGACAACAGCTGGTAGAGCAGATGAAGACTTGAGTTGGTAGATGGTCTCTCCTTCCCAGTAATTTGCTACACTAATAAAAGCATAGATTTGGGCCCAATGGAAAACAACAACAACAACACAGCAGCAGCAACAACCTATAGTATTTCCTTGGTCTTCCAGTCTACAAAACTGGTAAGAAAGGGAAATAATGTTATTTAATAGAAGCTAGCTAATGATCTGTTCTAGAATTTTTTGAAACATCAAAGCCAAACTCTATATTTTACAGATTCCATTTGAAAAGTGGGAAAATATGTACCTTCTCCAATCCTGTGATACCTTTCTTGTTTTCTACAGTCTTTCAAAGATCTCTCATAGTGGTTCAGCAATTACATCTGCCTGTTCTTTCAGTAGCTTAGGATGTAGTTTATCTGGGTCTTGTGATTTCAACTCATTAAGGGCAACTAGTTGTTTCCCTGCTATCTTCTTACTTATCTTAGGTATCAACTTCCTATTAATCACTTTTGTTCTGCCCTTCCAATCATAAGATCATCTCTTTGGCAGAGAAAATAAAGAACTAAATCAGACTACCTTCTCTTGCCATCAACTATCATCACTAAATAGCAGTCCTATCTGATCTGTGCTTTGATACATTAGGAGGAAACACCCTTAATCTGGGCAGATCAGGACCTGCTCTACATTTCAGAATATTAAAGAGTTGCCCAGGCACTTAAAAGTTAAATTATATGTTTTAGATAACTCACTGAGTATAGGTAGAAGTGGGATCTTATCACTTTTTCTGATCATCTTCTTAACTCTTAGACAACTTTCTAAAAGCACATCTTTTGAGTTGTCATTAGCCTTTCTTGCCATACTTAACTCTTTCTGAGATCGGCAATTTTAATACTCTTGACATTATTCTTTAAAAAAAAAACCTTTGTAACCTGGTTCTTTCCTACCTTTCTTTTTTTATTTTATTTTTGTTTTAGGCAATTGGGGAGTGACTTGCCCAGGGTCACACAGCTAGTAAGTGTGAATTGTTTGGTCGGAGGCTGGATTTGAACTCAGGTCCTCCTGACTCCAGGGCCTATGCTCTGTCCACTGTACCACCTACCTGCCTCTGACATTATTCTTATGGAATCATTTCATGATTTTGAATCTATCCTCTCTTACCTGCTCTTGGTTTCAATTTTTGGATAGGTCTTTTTCAAATCTAAATTGGTCAGTGAGTTCCCCTGCATCTATATCACTCTTTCTAGACATCTTTACATGAGAAATTGGGAGAGACAGGCATCATGATAGACATGAGGAAAGATTTGGAACAGCCACTATGGAGAATTGTCAATAAAGGAGGAATAGAATGTTTGTCTTACATCAGAGAATATAAATTCGTAGTTAACCCAGTCAACACAGCTTCGTGATTTTCTCCAACTCTGTTAAGCAGACAAATATGCATGGGAGTGGACTAAATTGAGGAACTAGTGCATTCTTTGTTACAATCCACATTTTTGTGATTTTTCTGTTCTGAAAGTTTACAGCATACTCTGTGACAAAGATGATGCTCTTCTCTCTCTGACTCCATTGATCTTTATCAAAATGCCTTTCATCTTTGGTTTCTGATTTCACCACCTGAGCAAAATCCTACTCTACCATCCTCCTTCCCACCCACTGCCCCCATATCCTATTTCTTTTGAATGAGATATATGTTTTCAAATTATGAGCCTGAGTCAGTCAATAGTTAACATGTATTAATTGCCTACTATTTACTAAGCATGGTGTTAAACACTGAGGATAAAAAAAAGGCAAAGGCAGTCTCTGCCCTTGAGAAGCTTACAATCTATTGGAGAAGATGAGGCATGAAAAGAATCTGAAAAGCAGTTTGAGGAAAGTATACAGGTGGAGGAGGAAAAGGGGTACCAATGAAGTGCTACAGCCACATGGAAAGTTAAGATACCTTCTCTGGGACTCTTCCTTAAATAGAGGATCTGGAAGGGTCTCATCCCATTAAGTCTCAATCTTATCAGTGAAATTATTCCCCTTCTTCAAGTCAATTCAAATTGTCAAGTTTACAAACATTTATTAAGTGCCTACTATGTACCAGGTCCTATACTAAACACTGGTAAATAAAAAAAAAAGATGACATTAGGCTTTTTCTCATACTCCCTGGCTTATTCACCCCACCTCAATTTGCACCGACAAAGATCTCTTAAACAAAACTTAGGTATGGCTCATGTCTAGGGTCTTTTCTAAAAAGGATTAATAGAGTCCCTTGAAACACAAAATAGTTTGAGGTATATACTTACACCTCTGATGTGCTGCTAGCATAACTCATAAGTCCAGATCTCTTGACTAGCAAGGTCGTGACTTATCCTTCTGGTGGTAGTCATGTTCTCCAAGAAGATTCAAGGACTTCAAATCTTTTGAACTTACAGGGTAGCCACCAATGTTGTCAACACACATCTCTCAGGATCACTGTTCAGTTACATTTGCCATAAAAAGAAACACAAAACAGAAGAGGTAGCCTGAAATTCAGTCTTAGGCTCACCTAGATAAGCACATTTACACTGATACTAATCAATCAATAAACCTTTATTAAGTGCCCACCATCTGACAGGCACTGTGCTAGGAGGATACCAAAAACAGGTAAAAAAGACAGTCCCTGACCTCAAGAAACTTGCAATCTAATGACATATATGTAGCCTCTATAGCTGAAGATGGAGAAAACAGAAGTGATTTTCTCCCCCTCCATTGAAGATATATATCCCTTGGTGAAATCCCATATCATGTCTTAGAAGAGAGGAAAGGATAGAGAGGCAAAGTTATTGTCTTTTCCTTTTAAAGTCTACTGGTTGAGTGATTCTTCTGGGCTTAATCACCAATCAATTTTGCTACAATTTCCTGTCCCAAGAGTAAGAGACCAACTGAGAGACACAGGGCCAAATAGGCCTCAGAACAGAGTCCCCCAGAAGTCTCTGGGAGACAGATCCATTCTTATTTATCTTCCATGAGGTACCACCTGTTACACTGGAAAAGTAGCCATTACATCTAAGACAGTAAGAACCAGAGATATCAGATAATAATAGTTGAAACTTATATAGCATTTCACTTTCCTTATCTCATTTGATACACGTAATAGCCCTGTGAGATTAGCACTACCTTTTGCAGTGAGAAAATAATAAATGACATTTATTTAGTGCTTGAAAGTTTTCAAAGTTAATTACACTCGTTTGCTCATTTGAGCAGCAAAGTAACCCTAAGAATAAGATATAACTGGTGTTTTATCCCCATTTTACAGATGCAGACTTGCTAATGATCACATTGCTTATAAGTATAAGAAGCAGGACTTGAACCTCTGGCTCTTCTGTCTGTAAGTTCAATGCTCCTTCCACTAAATCACTCCCTCCGGAGATAAAGAGAAAACAGAAAAGGGGAAATGGGGAGACAGGTACTGCAAGAGTGATGAATTAATGTCAGAATGAAGTTTAGGAATAGAGGAATGATGCTGAGGCAAGCTCGCCTAGGTCAGGAACTAAGTTAGGGGCAATGCACATGTCAGAATGACACATTTTAGCTATAAACACAAGGCCCACCACACAAACTATTTACTTTCTTGTTGACCTGTTTTCTTTGTTCTGTTTGAGCTTGTAAATGAGGGTGGGGGAAGGCACTTGCTTAGACCAAAAATTATGAGATAGCCTATCTAAAATGGCTTAACAAGACTTGTGAAGATGAATAAGCTCACATATAAAAAGCCCTTTAAGCTTTTAAGAAGACAGGCACACTATAAATACAAGGTGTTATTACTATTATATTAGGTACATTAGCCCAATCGATTGTGTAACTAGTGAGAAATGTGAACTAGTGAATTCACTTCACAATGAGGATTGCATTATGCAGTGTGTTTAATATCTACATATAATGCTGCATTAGTGGAATTTCTTATATTTGATTTCTTTCTTTTGAAACTAATGGGAGAGGAAAAATCCTATATGCTTGTAAGTGCCTACCTCCAAAATGAAGTTGCAGAATGATACCACAGCTATGTGTTATTAATTATTAAAAAGGGAAACTAAAAATCATAGCTATGTAGCTTTCAAAAAAGAATGTCCAAGTGGTGTTTATGTGACTAATTTCTGCTGAACTCTCTTAGTAATTAAACAACTAGAAAATGTCCCTGTTCTCTTTCCCAGTTACTTCACTGTCTTCACCTTTTCTGTACCTGTCTTTTTCCTTCCTCTCAAAGGTCCTTTTTTCTTCTTTCCCTCTTTCTTTTATGTTACCTTTTCTTTCTTTTTTTTTTTAGAATTTTGTTTATGCCTAAATTACCACCTTGTATTATCTATAAATAAAACATACATAGAAGGAGAAATAAATGAATGACCTTTATCCACTGACCCCAAAGGCATCCAACAAGTTGCATGTAGCACTGGTCCCTCTGTACATAATGAACTATTCCACTGCTTGTGCTCAGACTCAGAGGAAAAAAAAAATTCAGCAATGAAAACCAACAATAAAAACCAACAACAAAACCATATTTCCTATATCTTCCTAATCATGATATTCTCAGCCAGCCAAGTTACTATAAATACATAATCTAAGACTATATGAAAAACTATAACAACTGTCTTGTATGCCTTCACTCTTGGTTGGTTCATGTGCTACTCCCCTATTGGCTCAGTCTTAAGCAACAGTGGCAAGAAGCCCCCTGACACTGGGAAATGCATTTAGGACTTGCCATCCATAAACCACTCTCATCATGGCAACATCCTGTCTTTGAACTAAGGTGGAGGTACCAGAGGTGTTTCCCTATCATCATTGATTCACATTGTGATAATATGATGGGGCTTTCCCTTTTTTTTTTTAATCTGGAGAGAATATATGTGTCAAGTTTGAGGCTCTGACTAAATATTCTCTCCCATGTGTTTTTCAGTAGGTGTCAACAGATGTGATCCCATGTAATGAAATACATGTAGTAGCCCATTTTGTTAGTTCTTGCCTCAAGAGAATCTTCATGTTGGGTTAAAAAAATGGAACATTTCAATGTGCAGGTTATCTTTCAAAGCCTTGGTATGCTTGGCATCTGTGTCCTCCTGAAATTTTCTTATTAGCTTATGAATGGGCATCATGCCATGCTAGCAGATGGGCATAAGGCATGCCAAAGAGCTAGGATGTGTATCATTTTGAGTATTAGCTTCCAGAAGCCTGTGAAGTTTTAAATACAGATTTTGGATTTAGGATTTAGGTACCAACTAGGGAGTAGGTAAGACTATTTGGGGGCCTGTCAAGATATTAGAGAGTCTTCTCATATGTTGCTGAGCAGAGGAAGCCCCAAAGGAGTGAAAAACAAACTCTGTGCTCCCATCCCTGGCCCTGTGGGGCTATTCATCCTCCTAATATCATTTAGAGTTTAGTATTAAAGGCTAGGGAGTTCTGTTTTAAAACCTCTAATAGTACACTGACCTGGAGATATGTCAGAGAAGAGGAATAAATCATGCAGCATCTCTTATAGTGTCTTCTGGGCTTTTTAAACCAATTGAAGTTCCTACTTCTCCTTAGAACACAGACAGCAAAACAATTAATGAATAAAACCAACTCTGAGCAGCATTGAGACTAAAAGAAATTCTTAATACTCTACTATTGAAGAAAAGTTAATCCAAAATGCATTTGACAAAATTAAATTGTTAGAAATTGAGAACATCTGAAATTCTGATCAAGCAGAAGAGTAGCAAAGCATTCTTAGCTTGGTTCTAAATAGCTAAAGAGAAGAGGAAGCTTGAGCAGGTTTCTAATAAACTAGCGCCTCATACTTGGTTTTGAAGCCTAAAATTATTCAGATCTATCTTTCCAGATTTTCTCAACTCATTGTTTCTTAATGGCTATTTCTTTTAACTGTGGCTGTCATATAGTCATTGCATTCTAAATGCTTATTAATTGATTAATTGATTTCAATTGTGATCAAATAAATTCCTTTTAAAAAAAGGAAAAATAAGTCCTTTTACACAAAGAAAATTCTCCTAATTTCTGAGTCTACTCTGTTTTTTAAGAATATAATTTAACTGATTTTAATTAAATTGAATAAACATTTATTGTGTCTACTGTTTTCAGAGTACTGTGTTAGGAATTAAGGAATATGCAAACTTTAGATTAAACACTATCCAGCATTCATCTAGTAGGATTGTTACATATGTGTAGATCGTGGTAAAACACAATAAGACATAAGAACATCAAGGATGGGAAGGAACAGTATCATTGTAGATCTGAGGGGGGAAATGTCATTGTAATACTCTCCCTCCAAACTTGTATTCTGAGGTTGGGTTCCTCAGGTGAGGACTACACCAGGATAAAGGTACACTGTGGTTCTGTCCTCCTAAAACTATAGCTCAGGAGTCCAACCATTTTGACAGACAGCTCAAAACAAAGGTATTTACTAACAGAACACAGTAATAAAAAATGCAATAGAATGTCATTCCCATAAATCTGGGATGTACCATCATCTCCCCAAAATACATGAAGCATCAGTGGAAAGAATGGACACCCAGAGAGTTCACAAGTGGAAAGGCACGTGCATAGGGGGAATATATGTAGCAAAAGCACGGAATATATGTGGCAAAAGTATGTGCAAGGGTGGAAAGCCTATGACATTGTAGGCCTGCGGGTGATTCATGATCTCATACACTTCCATAGCCCTTGGTCTCACAAACTCCACCAGATTCTATTTCCCTAGTTGCTGCCATATCTAGCTCCATTGTAACCTCTTAGAATACTTCTTGGCTATCATTACCACTGTTTCCAATTCCAGGATCAGCTGACTCTCTGGCTTAGATTGGTACAACTTTGAACGCTTAGGCAGAATCAGAGCCCGTACGCTAGGACCCACATGAGTCTGTTCTGGGGCCTGTCATCTTCTAAGTAGAATTTCAGCTCTAGGTGGTAGATTCTCAGCTTCTCTCACCAACTCATCTTGATTCAGCAACTAGGCTTCCTTTTTAAGTTGCATGCAGTATATGTCTCCCAAGGCCATGTGTTGCTACTACAAAGTACCATTGTTAATGACAAGGAGGAAGACAGTAAAAATCCTTTCCCTCATCCTCTTCTGCACTCCTCAAGAATTGCAAAGAAAATGATAAAAAAAAAGTTCTAAAGAGGTGTGTTATTCTTTCATGTGAGTCTATCTTCTAGGCTTACTCTGAAGCCCAAATGCTGACAGGGTTGTCTATATTCGTCATCACTTTCCTTTGCCAATACATCAGTGAGTGAAGAAAAGAGTGCTGGGGAAGATCCATGGCCTTTCCCAATATTCAGCTAGTTTCCTGGCCTTTTCACCAAAAAAAAAAAAAGCCACTAAACACCTGAAAGTAATTAACCATCACATTCTCCTTAATCCTATTATTTCATCCAGGGAATTGGGGAAATCAGTTATTTGGGAGTCTCTCAATCACCTTCTTTACTACATCATTATCAACTGAAGAAAAACTTTCATACCACTTGGATCATGGACATTACATAGAGGAAAAGAAAAATACAATACAGAACCCTCACCAAAAATCTCTTTATGAAGGTACTTAGTGGTATCATCAAAAACGGTTCCTATTGCAGCTCATTTGCAAAGAGAAGCTCAAGGTGTGACCCGTAAGAGTGAGAAATTAGAGTTATGATAGAGTATCTTCCATAATAAAATTGTTAACATTTATTTTTACTAATAACAATGTATTACTAAACCAGAATTTATTTTCAATTAAATTTACTAAGCACTTCTAAGCACACAGTTATGTGTAAGTCATTATATTGGTGGGACAGTAATGGCAATGCTTTGAAGTAGAAGTTGCTCCTGAGTTAAATTGTAAGGAAGCTAAGAATTTCCATTTTCAATGCTTTTGCCTTGTCTCCATTTTGCTCACTGGTTTGTCTACATTGTGCTGTTTATGATTTCTTTTTTGAGTGCTATTTTGGGAAAGATAGGAAAAGAGAAAGGAGATTACAGATAAGCAACAAAAAAAGCAATGGAGTTTTGTACACAATTAAATTCTAAGACCGTTGAATATAGCTGTCTAACCAAAATCCAAATGATGATAGTTATTAGAATAAACTATTTCATGTGTTCATTATTCTTCTGTTATAACTTCCAATAATATTTTTAGAAAAATACATTTATCAGGGTAATAAGGTGAATTTCATATTGAGGCAATACAATTCCTCTTTTAGAAAGTTAATTGGATAAGATTACATCAGATATATTAATTATTTGAATTACTTTTGACTTCTTAAGTTTAAGAGTTAAAAAAATACCTAAACTGATCCAGCAGTGATTAAAGAATTATTATGGTGGAAATAAAAAAAAATAGATAGATAACCTATGAATTGTAGAGGATTTAAATGAACCTGACATTGCACGTCAATTTATTATTTTGCTTGACACATAGACAACTTTTTTGGCTATTTAATCACCTGAGGAAATCTTAACAAGAAAAATGGATGGAAAGGCTTGTTAAATGTGCCCAAACCACTAGCAAAATCTGGACATTATGGTATCATAGATCTCTTAGAGGTACTGGAAAGTTCTATGAATCCATTGGACAGGGAAGATTTTCCCCTTTTTTGTAAGCTTTCTAGCCTATTATTTAATTGTTTGCATGGTAGCTGCTTATTGGCATAACCAATGCCAACATTTTTTAAATTAAAATTTTATTTGATTTTCAATTCTGAATTCTTTCTCCTACATCTCTGTCTACCACCTATTGAGAAGGCAAAAGAAACAAAACCCATTACAAGTATGTAAAGTCAAGCAAAACAAATTCCCATATTAGTCAGGTCTAGAAAATAAAAGAAAATGTACTTCAATCTGCACAGTGAGTTAATCAGTTCTCTGTCTAGAGAGAGGTAGCATGTTTAATTATGAGTCCTTTGGATTTGTGATGTGTCATAAGAAAAGCAAAAGAAATAGAAGGGATTAGAATAGGTAATGAGGTAATAAAACTGTCTCTTTTCGAAGATGTTATGATGATGTACTTGGAAAATTCCAAAGACTCAACTAAATAAGTTATTTGAAAAAATTAATAATTTTAGCAAAATAGAAGGATGTATAAAGTAAGTCCAAATAAATCATCGACATTCCAATATATCACAAATAAAACCCCGTAAGAAGAGATAGTAAGAGATAGTCCATTTAAAATAATTCTAGACAGTATAAAATACCTGGGAGTATATCTGCTAAAACAAACCCAGGAACTATATGACAAAATTATAAAAAAAAAACCTTTTTATACAAAATGCAACCAGATTTAAACAACTGTAGAAATAGTTCATGGATAGGCAGGGCCAATATAATAAAAATGGTAATTTTACCTGAAATTATTTATATATTCAATGCCATCTCAATTACATAACAAAATTATTTTACTGCATTAGGAAAAAAACAACAACAAGATTCATTTGGAAGAACAAAAAGTTAAGAATATCAAAGGAACTAATTTTTTAAAAATGTAAAGAGGTTTACCAGTATCAGATCTTAAACTATATTATAAGGCTATAATTATCAAAATTTTCTGGCATTGGCTAAGAAATAGGTAGATCAGTGGAACATAGTAAACATACAATACAGCAGTAAATAAATATAATAACCTTGTATGATAATTTTATTATATATTTAAAAGGAATAGCAAGTTGTACATAATAGATTTACAATTCTGTGTACAATCATCTTTTTCCCCCTATTCTTCTATGTTATGGAAATGCTTGTTTTATTTTTTAAGTTCAGAAGAAAATAAATAAAATTTAAAAAATTGTGGTATATCACACTGATCAGAGATATTAAGTATTTCAAAGTTGTTTTTCTTTCAAATATTATTGTTCCAATATCTTTTGAAATGTCTGTATATCAAATTCTTGCCTTGCAGATGTCTTTACTGATCCATGATTAATATAGCATAAACACAGTATCTTAGAAATATGTTCCAGGCAGTGTGCTCAGCACTGGGGAGACAAAAAGAGGCAAAAGACACCGATCCTCAGGAAGCTGATGGAGGAGACTTGCAAACAAATATGTAAAAACAAGCTTTATACAGGATCAATTAGAAACAATTAAATAATTAAAAGAGGGTAGGCAATAGAATTAAGAGAAGAATTGGGAAAGCCTTCCTGTAAAAAAAAATGATATTTCAGCTGGGTCTTAAAAGAAGTCAGGGAAACCAGTAAGAAACCAGTGACAGAAAGAAGAATGGCTCACTCAATGGCTGACCTTACCTTCTTATTGATCACTGTATAAAGATGAGAAACTGATCTCATGACTTTGTATGGGTTCTGTGAGCCATTTTCCCAGTCTAAATGTTCTTAGAAATATTTTATTCTGATGTCATTTTCTAAAGAAATTAAAATATCTAATACTGTATTTCATTGTAGATGAGATGCAAGGTAATTTGGGTCATAGCATCTTCTTTGTCATTGTCTTTTCTACTAGTCAAAGGTAAGTTGTTCTGATAGCTACACATTTTCTTATGAACAAAGAGGTTAGCATTATTTTAATAACATCCCATATAATTTATAGAAATTTAAAGAATATTAATATGTTATTTCCTAGTCCTTTTAATTCTATTGCCTACCCTCTTTTAATTATTTCTAATTGATTCTATATAGCTCTTATTTTTACATATTTGTTTGCATGTCTCCTGCATTAGTTCCTTGAGAACAGGGATTATCCTTTCCCTCTTTTTGTATCCCTATTGCTGAGCACAGTGCCTGGAACATAGTATGAACTTAATAAATGTTGCGATTGAGTTAAATAAATTATCAATAATATTTGTCAGAAATGGGGCTTGAAGGGAGCTAGAGACTAGCCTTTTCAACATATTTGCCTCATTTCCATTTTCTTTACTGTTTTGTCTACATTGTGTATAAGATTTAAGGTGACTTATTTGAGGAAAGTGATAGAAAAAGGAAGGAATAAATGGACTTATTTCCAATAATGACAAATGAGAGGGATGCCAGGAAGCCAGTTTTGTTCTGCTCTACCCCATGAACTTATTTGAGTATGCTGGCCTTGTGTGGAATAGATTGATATCAAGAGACTCCATTTATAGATTGGAAGCAAGATGAAAACTTCTTAGAAACATTTGGGAGAAGAGAAGCACCTTGCATCTTTGGTGCTTGGACCTTGGTGAATAAAAACTATCCTTCAATAAATCTTGCTGGGATCACTCAAGTTTTGCATCTGGGTTGTCCTTCACATTTCTGGTGTGCTAGTAACCTTACCACATAAATATCTACTCAGAGAGCATTAGATAATAGCTGTAAGTGATGGTTGGAGAACTTGATTAATTTTCCAATGTCCCTAAATAAGCCCTCAAGACTCAATAAACCTGACACTCTAATCAGGGTATTTTTATAGTAAATTGACCACAGGGTGAAAGAAGGTTGGCTTTAGAAATGGAATACTCCTCTTGATTCTCCGTTGACATTTGTTTTCAGTCTTGTGACTTCCCCCAAAATCCTGTAATTATCTGTTGTCTACAAAATAGGGGATTGACAGGAGAGACTGCTCACCTTTCCAATGTCCAAAAAAATAATTCTCCAGAACCTAAATCAGAGCTAGACAGTGTTAATATTTTTTTTTCCATTTTGCAGATAAGGAAGCTAAAGCTCAGACAGGTTAGTTGACTTGCGTAAGGACACAGCACACATTAAAAAATTGGCAGTAATCACTCAAGCTGAGTTCTTCTGATTAAAGCCCAATATTCATTCCATTATAGAGTGCTTTTTTTTCTTCAAGGACATAAAAGTATCTAGTGGGTAGGTATCTAAGAAAAAAATAGTTTTGATTTGTAGGTTTAAACAATAATACAAGATAGAGAACAATGGTTGTAAGAATCTCATACTAAAACCTACATACATGAAACTATCCTCTTTTCTCTCAAAATTTGAATTGTTTCAACATTTTAGCCAATGCTTTTGAGAGTAATGGCTATATGAAGTTAATATCTGCTGTGTCTTTTTTTTTTAAATAAAAATATTTTAAATCAATATCTTTCATTTTTAAAAAAAGTGTTTAAGTCCTTGCTATCTTAAAGGTACTATGGTTCATGCTATGGGGAAAAAATAATGAAAGAAAATAGCACAATGCCTGTTCTCAAAGAGTTTATACAGAGTTTATATATAGTTTATATGGAGGATGTTACATGTGAAAACATTACTTCAATACAAGGGATAATGTGATAAGCATGTAAGAGAAGTCAAAGAAAACTGCTATGAGAAATATTAGAAAAGAAAAATCACTTTCAGCCAGAATTGGGGTAAGAAGGATTCCAGAAGGTTTTAGGGCAGAGGTGGCACCTGAGTTGGGCCTTAAGGTTGAGATTCAAAATGCTGAGCTGGGGTAGAAAGAAGCAGTCTAGGTATGGAGAACAGAGTGAGCAAAAGCAAAGGGATTGGAAAATATAGAAGAAGAATGAAGGATCATAAATTATCCAATCTGGCTAGAATATGGAATACATCAACAGGAAGCAATGTTGGATAAAGCTAGAAAGAAAAGTTTAGATTTTGGAAGATTGTCATTGATAGATAAGGTGTTGATACTTCATTTATCAGGCAAGCCATTTAACTGAGAAGGAAACACCCTAAGACAGAGCAGACACCAAAATATCATTAAAACAAAAAAAAAAGGAATTTTCCTTTGAAGAAAACCCTTTAAGTAGAGTGGTGGATGGTTGTCAGGCTCAAAAAGATTGTGGAGTTGGTGGAAGGTAAAGAAGTAGGGACAGCAAGCTGAAACCACATTCTAGAAATATGGTAGTAAAGGGAAGAAGGAAAATAGAACAATAACTTGGGGGAGGATATCTGGGTCAAACTAGGTATGTTTGTTTTTAAGTTAGAAGACGCCTGAGAATAATTGTAGGTCTGGAAGTCAGATATTAATGAGAATTGCCAGTGCTTGAGACTTAGCTAGAAGTAAACAGTGGAAGGTCAAGGGGACAATGATTTTAAAAGGTGAAGTAAAATGTATCTTTTGAAGCACCTGGTCACTGAAGGACTAGAATGGGCTAGCAGAGCTATGACAGAGTTGATGGACTGGGAGAATAGAGAGGCATCTTTATGCCTTAATGGACTTAAGGTTACAATGAGAACAAAACACATGACTAGAAAGACTAAATAAGTGAATAAAGTAGAAGTAAAGGATTTTGTGGTCTGAAAGGGGATTTTCAGAGTACAAGATCTTAGTCTTAGAGAAATTTAGAGCAATAGTAAGAGTAAGGTGTGGCCATCCCATCCTTATGGATAGAAATGAGTTATTGGAATTGAGTTTAATAAATTATCATGACAGAGTGTTAGAAGGGTCATTAACATGAATATTATATTTTGCAAGGATGATGGCAGGGGAAAGGAGGGAGAGGAGGTCTGCAAACTAGGGTCCAAGGTCATTGGAAATGATAGGAGGGTGTCATAGAGGCTGCTAGATTCCAACAAGGATAGAGAGAGCGCAGTATAATTGAAAGTGAACTTCAAATGAGGAAAGGCTATTAATAATATAGGCAGAAAGAGCTAGTAGTGGTATTGAGAAGCAAAGAGTAGGCCAATTCCCTGTCCTTTTGACAGGAGCACTAAAAGAAGCAGGGAGATGCCACTTGGAGAGGGGTGCTGGAAGGGTGTTTTACTTAGAGGAAAGGGAGTTTTCTGTTAACTTGAGGTGAAAGTAGCACAGGAGAGAGCAATTAAGAATGAAGTGTTTTAAAGCACAGAATATAAAAGGTGGGCAAAGGGGTATAGGGCTTGAGGAAGGGAAGAGTTTGGGTTGATATGAGAATATCTTTCACATATGACATTCTATCTCCCATCTCCAAGCTTTTGTCCAGGCTGTCCCCATTGCCAGGAATGTATTCCTTGCTTACTTCTGCCTCTTAGAATCTTTGGTTTCCTTCAAAGCTCAGCTTAATAATCACCTCTCACATGAGGGCCTCCTTAATGCTAGTACCTTCCACCAAATTTATTATGCATTAATTTTTGCTTATAGATATGTATACATACATATACATACATATACACATACATAAACATACATGTATAAATATACATCTATATCTCTATCTATCTATCTCTACATATTATACACACACACACACATGTGTCCCCTGATTGAATGTATGTGCCTTGAGGACAGGAACTCTTTTTAGTTTTGTCTTTGTATCTTCAGTACCTAGCATAATGCCTGGTGCTTACTAGGCATTAAATAAATGCCTGTCTATTGATTGATGAAGTATAGGGAAAGGTGTCAGGGGCATAATATCTCTCCTATATGAAAGGATTTAAGGTTAAGAAAAGGCTTTTCTCCCAACACTTCTAGGTGACAGAAAAACAGCTGGTCTAGATGACTGATTATTTTTTTTTTGCACTTAATTTTTGCACTTTAATTTTTTTCCAATTACATGAAAAGATAGTTTTTAACATTCGTTTTTGTGAGATTTTGAGTTCCAAACTTTTCTCCCTCCCTCCCTTACCTCTCCCTTCCCCAAGACAGCAAGCAATTTGATAGAGGTTATGCATGTACAGTCATGTTAAACATATTTCCATATTTAGATGACTAAATCTTGACATTAATTTCTTCACTGTTTTTTTAAGTTTATCTCTTTGCCTCTCTGTGAATGTGCACGTGTGTGTGTATGGGTGTGGGTGTGTGGGTGTGTTTGTGTGTGTGTGGGTGTGTGTGTGTGTGTGTGTGTGTGTGTGTGTGTGTGTGTGTGTGTGCGTGTGTTTGTTTTGAGGAGATGTGGACCATTAAATAAAATCCTAGACTTGGTGCCATGAAGACATAGGTTAAATTTCAACTCCATCACTTATTAGCTGCATTACTAAAGGCCAGTGACTTAACCAGTAGGAAGTTTATTCTTCTCACCTGTATGGTGGGGATTACAGCACCTGCATTTCCTATCTCAGATAGTACTCCTGTGAGGATAATGCATGTAAAGTGTTTTGGGAACCTTAAAGTGTTATATAAATGTCAACTGTTAGCATTATAGCACACCTTTAAGATGTTTAATAGTAGAACCATCCTGGATCCAGAGATAATAGCCTTTAATAATAATATTTTACGTTTACAATGATGTTTCAAATACAGTATAATAACTTGAGCTTCCCAACATCTCCCTGAAGTATTATTATCCCCATTAAAATAAGAAACCAGTGAAATATAGAGAAGTTGATATCTATTTCTATATCTATATGTATGTATATAGTTAAATAGCAAGTAAATGATAGATCCTGGTTTAGAGTTCAGGACCTCTGATTTCTAGTCCAGAATTCTTTGAACATTACATTACCTTTGTGTAATTCACTCATCCTTCTTACAGCTCCTCCCTGAGTCCCACTTAAGATCATGGACTTAGAACTGGAAGAGCGTACAGAGGCCACTCCAATCCCACCCCTTCATTTTGTAGGTGAAGAAATAGGCCCAGGGAGGTTAAGTGTCTTGCCTCAACAGTACACAGGCAGTAAGTTTCAGAGGCAGGATTTGAACTCAAATCCTTTTAATTCTAGTGTATCATGAAATTAATTTATCTCATTTCTATATAGTTCTATTCAGTTGAATGATGGTACTAAGAGTTTCATTGTTCTATTATATACCAAATAGCCATAGATCTGATTAGTTGGCCAGATTGTTTCTGTCTATCACAGTTCAATTTTTAAATTACTATAATTAATAAAAAATCTAGCATAAAGCCTGATGGAGCTTAAGTTGAATATAAACTCTGGCAGATCTAATCATATTAGAAAGCCTTTGAATATATTGGTCTGACAAGGGATGTTCTTTCTATTGAGGACCAGAAAAGCTACATTCGTAGATATTCATATCCAAATTAGTTATAGGGACATATGGTGTTCCAGGCAAATCTACTCTCAAAAACTATCTTCTTAGTTGTCTAGGGGTTGTGATTTGCATCAGTGGAAAGATGTGCCTATGCAGGAAAAAAAAAACCTTCAGGTTATTGGAGTATTGAACTATTAAAAAGTGGTAGGCACCTATAGTATATCACACTATGAAAAAAACTCTGACCCTTGTTTAAAGGAGTTTATTCCCCAAAATATAAACAGTATAGGTAAATGAATGCTGAAATAAATACATAATCCAATTATATTTGAAGAAAGGTAAGTCTATGACAACATGGCATCAATATATATGAAACAAGTCAGGATAAAATAAATAAATGTTATAAAATTTCTAAGTTTGAATTTCAAAATAATAAATAAAGATCATATCTGGAGCCAATTCAATTCTATATCCTCTTTTATTGCATTTGTCTTCCATTTTTTATTACTAAGGATGAGAATACAGTCTTTGTCTCTTAAGAGTTCATCAACCCTGCTCCTTCTATTGTACCTGAGGTCACAATCCATTGCTGTAGGGCGGATTATGATGTCACAGAGAATAATGACTTCTGCAAAGGTAGAAATGGCAGGAGCAGGCAGACTCATAAGCAACTTATAAGCTGGTTTTCAGGCAAATGTTCTTGGCAACCCAAAAGAATGAAGTAAGAAATGATTCTCAATAATTTTTTTCAAGCTTTCTTACCCTACCTTGGACATATTTTTGGCAATGGAAAAAGATTGAGATTTTTTTAAAAAAATAGTTAATTTTTTAAAAGCTAGAACTGGGTTATATTGAAACATAACCTTCTAGGGATGAATGAGTATGGTAGTAGACTCTTCAAGTCCCGTACCTGAGGAGGTATTCCACTATTGGTTGCTTCTTATTCCATCAAAACCCTTAGGCCATTTGGAAACCTTGGTAGCATATTAGGAAAAGTAATTGGCACCCACAGGATTTCAAAGCTTACATAGCCTGCGTTCTTAGTTTCCAGAAAATTTAGCTTATTATGACCAGACCAGGGTGAATTTAGGGAACTTGCAACCAATGAGCTCTTGTCAGATGACAGATTTCTTCCGAAATAACTCTGGGGATCAGGGAGAGAGAACTTTCCAGGTGTCATAGCTGGTAGAGTGCTGGACCTGGAGTTAGGAAGACTCATCTTGAGTTCAAATCTGGCCTCAGATAGCTGTGTGACCCTGGTCAAGTCACTTAGCCTTATTTGCCTCAGTTTCCTCATCTGTAAAATGAGAAGGAAATGGCAAACCACTCCAATGTCTTTGCTAATAAAACCCCAAATGAACAGTTGGACACAACTGAAATGACTGACCAATAACAGATAGAGTACCTGGAAATCCTAGACCTGTCTTAGTTGTTTCTCAAAATAGATGTACTATTGTGAATGTAAGTGAGAGAGGACCTTTTTGAGATTTCCAGAGGATACTTGATTTTTCAGTTGGAGGTTAATGGTAACTAGACTTTCTCAAGAATCCATGCTGTTATTTTTTTCCTTCTGTCAAACCATAATAAAAAACGTAAGTATTGTGCCTAGATACAAACAGAACTTTAAACTGGACAGAACAGATATAGTTAAGGGGAAATTGAAGGCCGCAATGACTGAGGAGATAATAAAGAAAGCTTAGTTGTTTTGAATGAGCATAACTCTTCAGGTCCAGATGTATCACATATCAGTGTACTCAAGGAATTCAGAGATGTGATGGCAGAATCTGTGGGTCATGTAAGAAATCACAGAGAATAAGCAAGCTGTAAAATAGAGGTTATATTAGATGACCATGAGGTCCTTTCTGCTCTATGGATCTATTAGACCCCTTTGTTGGCACTGATTCATATATCAGGCCCTACTGCCCATATCTTCAATCCATATATCTTACCTTGCTGGCCACATCTTCACCTTTTCTCTTCTTCCCCCATCCACTTCCAAAAACAAGTAAAAAAATAGACAAGCCAAAAATCTAACTTGAATTGAAAATGTTGGCCAAAATCATCTTAGTATCTCCATGTCACTCTTAAATTAGGATAATTTCCCCCCAGAATAGTTCAGATATTTTTACCACCTCTTTTGGTAGCGTATATTAGCTTTGTAGTTGACCACAAGAGACCCCTTTATCCTGCAGTTTTCTTGTTGCAAAATTGGGATACTTGGTCCCCACTTAGAGGCACTGAAAAGTTACATAACCTACTGCAGAGGATTTCTCACTCTGAAGAGGGAAGACTCATTAAACATAGCAAAAGTGAAGTTTTTGTTTGTTTGTTTGTTTTTTACCATCTGAAAATCATTACTCATTTCCTGCTATGCACTCTTTCTCTTCAGAGTACTAGTACTGTTCTCTTCAAACCTAGTACTGTTCATTCCACTTTTAAGGTGGCACTTAAATAAGGTCAAAACAATCAGTTTCATTTTTACATGTTTTTGTTAAATCAACCAAATGTATTAGGCTAGGTGATTTTTGTTATGGTATTATTTTACTAAGATGGGCATTAACCTTTAACCAAATATAAAATACAAAGACCCATTAGAATTGAAAGTCATGCATTTGGCATTCACAATCACAAGCAGTCATGGCTACCCAACATTCCATTTGAGGCAGATTTATTTGTGAGTGGAAAGTGGGACAGAATACAGTGTCCCAAAAGTCTTAGTACTATTTTAATACTTAACTCCAGAAGTACAAATGCTACAAATTTACAAACAAAACAAACCATATAATTTGAATGTTGAATCATCTAAATTTCTTTTATACTTAGGTTTCTGAATTTTTTAAAATAATTATTAAATTTCAACTTTAACAAGACAGGGCGCCCTGACGTTATGCATTGAATGACACTTTCTCAGACCAGTGGATTAAAAGAGGAAGTCCTCTTGCTTGGCTACCTTGATTACCTTATCTGTCTCCATTAGACTTTTTCTTGTGGAATCATATCAAAAACTGCCACATATGCATGAAAACCTCACTTGGGGGGAAGGGGGTGATCTCAAGGCTAGAATTACAAATATCATCCTTTCATTCTCTGAGTAATCATAGCTGATGAAGTTTTTGCAGTTTGAAAGTTGACTAACGTACATAGCAAAAGGTGGTGGTTGTGTCGAATTTTAATAAGAAAAAACAATATTTTAAAGAATTAAATAACTTTAAATTTTTTCATTTGTAGTATTTATCCTACTAAAGTTATTAAAGCTTAAAATTGTACTAAGATTATTGAGACATCCTATATGAATGGTTTTTCTGAGGATACAGTCATGCTGGAAGTAAACCATCCCACAGAGAGTTCCTTAGCAATGATTGTACACCATACATCTGGGGACAATATTCCCATAGAGAAGAAGCGTGAAAGTACATTTGTTGGGAGAAATCTATCTCTTTCGGATACTGGAACCTTGGAGTAAAGACCTATTTGTCCCATACTAGTTATAGCTCTGATCATAAAATGTTGCTATTGAGTTACAACCTAAAAAGCTGGCCAGCTAACAAATGCATTTTGAACTTGAACTTAAGCAACTATCCTTTAATGTAACCCTTGGGTAAATTTATGCTCCCTGTAAACAAATACATCAGGAAAAGTGGACTTTGTCTGGAAGGCTCTGCAGAAACAAAGTCTTATCCTTTGAGGTTTATGTTTTGAGTCTCCTGTAGTGCACTTTTACATGTTGGATGTCTCTTGGGAGGTTCAAATGCATACTTTGTGCATCTCCATATGATCTTGCCCTACTTGTTTTATAACTTCAGAAAGAGCATCAAGTATGACCTTGAAATAGGAAACAATCACGAAAAGAAGGCCATGATTGAGAAACAGAGGTGGAGGGGTTAAAGGCTGATTGTCATATAGAAAACATTGGTCATTTTGAATATCTCCCCTGTCAGCTATCTCTATAAGTTTCTGTCTAGCCCATAGAAGGCTGGAGTTCCCAAGGGGTACATCCCCACTGTTCCTCCTTACCCCATTCCAGACACTAGTGGTGACTCTGCACGTATTTCTCAACATATTCCACGTGGGAAATTTCCACACAAGTACATATGCTCATTCAGTACAATGAGCATATTTTTGAGCCTGGGCAAAGTAAAAATGAGGATGAGGAGGGACATATGATATGGTCTCTGACCTGAACAATCTTGCAATTTCATTAGGGAAAATTTATACGTAATGTTACAGTGGCCAAGGGGTTAAAGATGATAAGGACTGGGATAAGTGAGGCCCTTGGGAAGGGGGTAGCTCAGATTCAAGGAAATGAAGTAGAAATCCCTTCACTCTTACTTACAATAACCTTGCTAGCTTTGTTTTAAGACTATATACTATTGTAAGCATGTTATCTAGAGGGTACAGTGGGAAGCTGGACAAACATAAGGATTGGGGTCCTTGATCTTTGGGGTTGACATATGGTATTCTGCAGACACTAGCAGGAAGACTGAGATTTACAAGAAGGACACTCAAATGCTTATCACGTTAAGGCAACTGAACAATTAATTGGGTGACCCATGTAATAGAGTGTGTAACAGCACTGTTACCAATTCAGTGGTAATTCTTCCTTCACAGATGGAACTTCAACCGGTCATATATGAGGTTATGCAAATTACAGTAACAACCTCTGAGAATGATATTTGAGTAACATTTACTGAAGGTTGAGGGATGAACAATGTCTTCATGCTTTAGGGAAGTGGGAGGAGAGTAGGATATGAGCTATCAAACATGAGGCAGAATATCCAGAGATGAAGTTGGGCCTTTGTATGCATTTAGAGCAACTCAATAACTTTTATCTAGAACTTTGTAGTTCCAAGAAGGTACCCGGATAATTTCATGGATTCTTCTGTCACTTCATGACTCATTGATCATGAAAAAGCAAGCATCTCAGCAACACATGTGAAAAGTAACTGCACAACGTAGTGTATAATGAAATGTTCAAGTGAATGTAATCACATGCCAAAAGAATGGCAGAAACCAACATGATATTGGCGGACAGCAGAGAGACAGATCGATGTTGGCTTCCACGTAGGTTTCTTGGTGTTCTTTAACGATTCTTTCTCTTTTCAGACCTGTCCTTGACATGCATTTTAACCTGAAAATTACTTCTCTAAAAATGATAGTAAGGGGAGTTTGTATGGTAGGATTTGACTTCCCTTTTCTTGCATGCATTTTTTTTTTGGCTAGGCAATTGGGCTAAAGCGACTTGCCCAGGGTTACACAGCTAGTGAGTGTTAAGTGTCTGGTCTGAGACCAGATTTGAACTCAGGACCTCCTGACTCTAGGGCTGGTACTCTATCCACTGGGCCACCTAGCTGCCCTTCCTTGCATGCGTTTTTAATCATATCCTTTCTACAGGCCCATTTGCATTTACCTACAATCATGTTTACCTTAGAGGTAGCTAGGTTATCTAGTGGTTATAGCACTGGCCTTAGAGTTAGGAAGACTTGAGTTTGAATCTTGCCTCAGAAACTTCCTAGTTATGTGTGACTGGGCAAGTCATTTAAACTCTCTCAGCCTCAATTTACTCATCTAAACAATGGAAATAATAATAATAGCATCTTATCTAACAAGATTGTTGTGAGGATCAAAGGCAAACTTTAAAGTACTATGTAAATGTTAGATATTATAATTTTTATTAATCTTTTCCACAATCCTTCTCTTGTCTCTTCTACTACATGAAGTGTTATTCACCAAATTTCCTGAGAAAGTTGTCTACATCTGATGACTTAATTTCAACACCACTTGTTAGCTCTTTGCAATCTGTCTTCCATTTATACTACTCTATTGAAATTACTCTTTCAAAGGTCAATTAATTATCTCCTTGCTGTCATATTCAAAGATCTTATTTCAGTTTATGCCCTCTGATTTCTCTTTAGATTTCAACACTCTTCAGCACCTGCTGCATATACACACACCCACACTCATGCACTCACCCCTCCCCCCAACACACACACTGGCTTATGAAAAATACGTTCTTCTGGTTCTCTTCCTGTCCTAGCTTTCTAATCGCTCCTTCAATAAATCCTCTTCATCTTTCTTATCCATTTATGTTTTTCAATATTCCATCCTAATTCCTCTTTTCTTCTGTGTATAGATTCTTATTTTTCATGATCTAATTTTCTCCCATAGCTTCAATTATTACCCATATGCACATCAATACAAAATGTATGGCCTTAATCTTTGTCCTATAAATTAATCACTCCATTAAATCCTAAAACTTTATACATGCATCTCCAACAGCTTACAGAACATCTATATCTGTCTGTTCCACAAGCACACCAACCTCAATGTCTAAAATCCAAACTTATCATTATTCCAAACCTGTTGACTTTGTCTTCTTATTTTGCCATTTCTGTCTATGGCATGATCATTCACTCAGAACCAGAACTTATGTTGAAAACTTTGGTATTATCTTGGATTTCCTCCTTTTCTTCCCCCATTATATCCAATCAGTCATCATCTCCTAAGATTTTGACTTCTACATTTACCCTGTCTTCTATCCTCCTCATTCTATTCTGAATATAGTCATGCTCATCTAGGACTTTATTACCACTTGCCTGAACAATTGTAAGTCTTGACATCTCTCCACTCTTTCCTTCTTCCAACAGATCTATCATTTTGCTGCTGATTTAGTCTTTCTTATGTAAGTATAACTCCTTTGTTCAAAACTATTGACTGGATCTCTAGTGCCTCTCAAAAAACAATCTGTCCAGTCTTATGTTACAACATTCTTGTACCTATGCACCACACTCCAGAAGAAAAAATAAACTGGACTGTCAGTGTCACTCATACTTGTCCTGAGCTTTTGGCTATGCTGGAATATGTCCCTTCCTTTCTTTATGTGTTGACATTTAAGGCTTATCTAAAATTTTATCTTCTCCATGTGGCCTTTTCTGATGTGTGTTGGTTAGTAACCATCCTTTCCCCCTAACCATCACCATAGCTAATACTTGGTTTATCTTTTTTTTCTTATGCAGCAATCAGTTATTATTTTTTTATTGTAGATATTTGATTAAATGTTTTATAACTCCTTAGTAGATTTTGAGCTCCATGAAGATTGGGGATATCTTATTCAGTCTTCGTACTTTTCTCCAGTATGTTGGATAGATCTTCTATGAAACATTGCAAAGGTTTGGAAAGTATGGATGAGTTGTAAATTGCACTAGTGGAGGAACCACTCCTATAAATAAGATTGGAGATCCAGCAATAGGGATCAGGGCACCTTTTCCCCAAAGCTCAGTACAATAGCAGGGACTTAATCTGCATTTGTTGAAGTTATTAATATTTATTAGAGAAGGATTCATGGAAGATGTGTCTCTTGTTATCATCCCATTTCCCAGGGGCTGAATTTGATAAGTGGAAAGGAGAGGGGAATATGCTTCTATTGGGGGAAACATTAGAAGCAATGGTGAGGAGAATGAGTATGGTAGAATTGGAAACTACTGATGATACCTATCTAGTTTGAGAAGATACTTGTTAATGTAAATAGGAAATGAAGTTAGCTAGTGAAGCAGCCAGATGGTGGGCAGTCTTGAATACTATGATGATAATTCATAAAATCATAGAATCATAGACTATTTCATCTGAAAAAAGACTTTGCAGAATTCCATCCTCTAATTACCATCATATTATTATATTTATTTAGGCATTTTATTCCCATTCAGTATACTATAGACTTCTTGAGGGTGGGACTGTTTTTAGTTTTTATTTTGCATGCCCAGTGCACAGAATTATCTCAGAAATACTTGTTAGTACTTATTGGATTGGATTGGATCCAGGCTAACCCTCTCATTTTTCAAATGGGGATATCATTTTTATAGTAATAACTTCCTCATTAGGTTTTGGTTTTATGGGTTCTATTGTTATTTCATGCACTCAATAATTTAAAGTAGCACAGAAGCCATACTCCTTGATTAATGATATTCCCATGCTTCAAAAGCACATTTCCTTTACTTTTATTATTCATAGGTAGATTCCAACGCTATAGGAAACTCCCACTGAAGAAACTTCTTTTATCAAAATAGATGCAACTACTCTGCAATTCCCTGGTTTAGAGTGGCCCCAGGGCACTGAAAGATTAAAGGACTTGCACAGAGCTGCCCAGACAGTATGCATGAGAAGGAGGATTGAACACCCATTTTCATGATTCCACCATAGCCAGCTGTCTTTTCTTTTTTTAAATGAGTCACATTACATGTACTCTGTGACTGGATGCCTGGCTGGGTGAATCATCTCTCCGGTTTCATCTGACGTTTTTGTTCTTGAACCCTACAATGAGGGTTCAAGAATTCTCAAGGCTCTCAAACTTACCCAAATGTTGCTAAATGGTGTCAATTTGGAATGACAACACCTGCTTTGAGGATTGAATGTTTACTAATTGATTGTGTTAGTTGTATAAAATTAAAAGCATTATATTTAGAAATCCCATGAAGAAGGGAGGAGAGAGGAGAAAAAGAGAAGTACCTGCACAGGTAATTAAGTATCATCTTTCTACTGTCTTAAAAGTTCATGCTTACTTAATTGATGCAATGACTTCCACAGTAGAGAGAATATGAATAGCATTGAAGGTAGAAATTTCAATACTGTTTGTATTTCATGAGAGAAGAAAGGGGAGAGAGACCGAGACAGAGATAGGGTGGGGGGAGAGAGAAGGGGGAGGGAGGGAGGAAGGGAAAGAGAGAGAAAGGAGGAAGGGAGGAAAGGAGGGAGAGGGAGAGGGGAGGGAAGAAGGGAGAGAGGGAGAGAAAAAGAGACAGGAGAGGAGGGGAGGGAAGGAGGGAAGGAGAGACAGAGAGACAAAGACAGACACACACACAGAGAGAGAGAGAGAGAGAGAGAGAGAGAGAGAGAGAGAGAGGGAGAGATAATTTTTCTAGGTGTGAGAGACATTTTCCATTTGTTCACACAGAATTAGGTCCAAAGTGTATCTAGAATAGGTAAAGCTTCCCTGTTTTTCTCTAAGTTGACCGACTAGTTTGAAGTACTGGCATAGTCAATAAAAATCATAACATTGGAAAAATGACTTTCTGAAGCTTTGTATTGACAATTGCAGGGCAGAGAAAGTTTTAATGACTATCTCTCGGCCACCTTAATGGGCAATTCTGTGTGTTTCAACAAACTACCTTCCTTTGTTTTATCCTGTTTGTCCTGTTGCTGTTCACCTCAAGACAACATCAGCTCAAAACAGGGTAGAGAGACTTAGCTTGTGAATTTCTTCTGAGAATCAGAAGTGGTTAAAAAAAAAAAGCTGAGCTAATGTTGGATCAACCACTTGACTATCCAACTATATGTAATGTATGCTTTTGGTTTCAGCTTTAAATGGCATATTTAACGAGGTGAAGATTGTTCAATAAATTAGCATAAATGAGGTGAAGATTGTTGAATAAATTTTTGTGACTTCATGGAACTTCCTTTCTCCCTCAATCTCTCCTCCTCTCCTTTCCTTCCTTCCTTCCTTCCTTCTTTCTTTTTCCCTTTCTTCTCTCTCCCTCCACCATTGCCCAGGCTGGAAGTGTACCAACCACTTATGGGCTCGATACCAATACTAATCATTGTGGGAGCCTAAACCTCTTTGATTTCTAAGCTGGTCTTATTTGCCCTTCTCTAGGCAGCCTGGTGCCCTGTGGCTTCCAGATGTTTACCATGTTGGTGCCAGATTTATTGTGGATACCTAAGCAGCTTAGTGTTCTGCACCTCAGAACTCTTGAGCTCACCAGCTTCATCTTCCCTTGTAGCAGGGATTAATTATAAGCAAGCTCTACCACATTCAGTTTGTTCTCTTTCTTTTGGAAGCACACCATCTTAAAATATATGTAACCAGGAATGCAACATATCCCCCCATTAATGAGGTAGTATATTTGGTATTTTTAGTGCTCTCTCTTTATGTACAAACGATGAATGTCATCTTTTATTTGTACCAGCTGAAAATGTTGTGAGTCCTAGATTTTTATGTATGCTGTGTGTAACTATAGGTATTTATCCCAATTTCTACTCCCCCCCCCAACATTAATACACTCACATTCTAACCTAGAGGCTTCTGAAAACAAGGAAGCTGGTGTTTTGTGCTGAGGTACCTTGTCTGACAGGCCACAGATTTACATTTCAGGCCAAAGGAAAGATGGTGATTTTCACTAGACACTGCAATTTTCTTGCTTTCCTGGTTTGACAGAGTCCAAGTGTATTGACCTTCAGGACATGGCGCAGAACTCATCTCTTCCACCTGGCCTGCCCAAGGAAGTAAAGATATGCTCCTAGAATACTGTTGCTATGGTTAGTTTAATTTTAATTTATTGCAGAGATGGTTTTATGCATATGATTTTATAACTGTGCATGCACCTAGAGACCTCTGAAGGTCAAATAAATAATAAATGCTCATTAAGTGCTTGGTGTCTTTGCTGAGAATGGCCAACAAAGGTGCCTGTGGTGGTACTTTCATGTGGACAAGAAGGACCTATGTCAAGTAGGACCTAGGCCTGAAACGATCACATCATTTAACTTTGCATCACCTGAAAATTATGGGAGAGTAATGTCATTTTAGTCATTGCTAACAGGCCTTGACTAAAACTGGAGATTACTTGTAGCTTAAAAACAACCAATGGCATATATATTCTATGGTTAATTTTCTGAATTCCTCTTTGTCATATGCATGAGTGTATGCATGTGTGCAAAGAAACAGAGAGTCTGTATGTAAGATGGGCTGGAAGCGGGTAAGGGAAGGGCCAGGGATAGAAAAGAAATGGTGTACCTTCATTCCTACCCCCACCCCTATTGATAGGAGGAGCTTATCCTAATGTTATAGAAGGATTCCTTCAGTTTAATTTGATAAACTTTTTATTAAGTGTTACTATGTTTCACATACTGTATCAGGTACTGGAGATTCAAAAACAAAAATTAAATAGTTCCTGTCCTCAAGAAGCTTACATTTTCTTGGGGTGGGGAATGGGGGAAGAGTAGGTACAACAGGATCACCAGTAAGTAAATACAAAGTATATTCAAAGCAGCATGAAACAATTTCCTTAAGTATAACTTTCAGGTGGGGAAAGAAACTGAGACGGTAAACAGGGACCATATGATACCAGTGGCATGGCTGTGAAAGGACAATGCCATACAAATGCTTGGCATGATAGAAACCCAGCAACATGGGTTCTATAGCATGGTGAAGTGCAAAAACTGCTGGATTTGGAAGCAGATGGCCTGTCTTGAATCCCAGCTTTGTAACTTATTATCTATGTGGCTCTGGACAAGTCACCTAACCTCTCTGGGGTTCAGATGTTTTTGTTTTTGTTGTTTTACCTATAAATTAAGTGGTTTAGACTAAATGACTCCTAATATCCTTTCCATTTTAGAAATAATAATCCTACAGTCAGTCCCATGAAGGGAGAAAAAAAATGCTATGCTCATCTCTAGATAAGAATAGCTTTTCTTATTCCGTGGTGAATTTTGTTGACTGCTCTCCCTTTCAACCAGAGGTCAGGCAGAAGTTACTACTGACTAATATTCTCTTCAACTTGAGATTGGGCTGGTAGAGGGGAGGGGAAGAGACTTAGAGTGACCAGTGTCACAAACACTCCTAGAAAAAGGCTGAATCATTGCCCTTCTAGGAAAAATGGAGCCTAATGCACGGAAAGAAAAATAAAACGACAATAGCAAATAACAGTTTTGGCTAATAGCTATAATTTCACGTAAGAGCATGAACTATTACTTAAGTGGGATTCACTACTTTACAATCTGCATGGATATGCTGTCCCCTGTCCTGAGCATGGGGTCCCATTAATTCATTTAAAAAACATTTTACGACCTTATTACTCAAGTCTCAGGGCATGGATCCTGCTCCATAACCTAAACATATTTATAGCTAAGAAAAGAAATCTGAAGTTGGAACCAGTTCTGTTTATTTAATTAGCTTGGAAACAACCATAAACTTCCTCAGTTTTCCCAGAAGAGAAGAAAAAAAACCATAGATTTCAATTTTAATAGGAAAGGCTTATTCTTAGAAGAAAAAAAAACTGGAGTCAATTATTTCATTATTTATTTAGAAAATTTGTAGGGAGTATTTGTTTAAGAAATATTTCTAATCCAACGTGCAGATTGCAATAAGAAACTTGGTGTGTGATTCAGAAAATCCTTTTTCTAATTTCCAGATTTTCATACCTGATTATCTTTGTGTCATTCAATGTTCACATTCCCCAAATAAAACCTGAAGTAGAGCATACAAACAGTTCTAGTTAACATATATGTCACAACTGGGTCACTATTCTTTTGTATGTAGGCCTTCCCAAAAAAAGCCACCCCAAGTTCAAGGTACTTGATGGTTTCACATCAGTGAAAGCCAAGCTCACAAACCACCCATCTATGTTTACTTTTACTAGTACACCAAATGACAGCAGCTGGTTTAAAGCAAAGTCATTCAATGAAACAACATATTAAGAAAAGTGGCAATAAAATATTCTCCCCATGTACTTTGGACACTCTCTCCTGCAATGATACAAACCATGAATCAGTCAATTAACAAGCATCTACATTTTAGGCATGGTAATTGGTTCTGAACCTAAACCTTGGATCCTGGATTTAAAGGAGCTTACACTGTATTGGAGGAGTATACTCAAACTATATACCAAATAGATCAAGGTAGGTTTTTGGTTTTTGGTTTTGATTTTTGTTTGTTTCTTTGGTAAAAGGTTTTAATCACTATGGGGGTTAGGAAAGGTTGCAGATAGAAGTGGTACTTGAGCTGAATTTCAAAGAACACTAAAGAAGCTCAGGTGAGGAAGGAAGGTATCCCATGAATGGGACAGAGCGAGTACTAAGACATAGAGAGGAGACGGAGTAGCGTGTGCAAGGAACAGCTTGAATTGTATGAAGGGAACCATGAAGGGAAGAAGTGCATACTTATAATAAGGTTGGAAAGGTTCATTGGGCCAGATTGTGATGGTCTTTAAATGCCAAAGAGAAGAGTTAATATTCATGGCAGAAGGAATAGGGAGCCAAGGGAAATTATTGAGTTGGGGAGTAACACAATAAGAACTGCTTTTTAGGAGAATCACTTTAGCAGCTGTGTAGAGGACAGTTTGGAGAAAGGAGAGAACTATGACAGAGACAACAAATGAAAACCTATTACAATAGTCTAGATAAGAGATGACAAGGGCCTGAACTAGAATTGCAGGCTGCGGGAAGAGAAAGAAGGGAATGTAGGTGAGAGATGCTGTGACAGGACAAATGAGCAGATTTAGCAACTGATTAGAAATGGGGGGGAAGGGAGAGAGTAAGGAATTGGGGATGATATGCAGGTTGTGAATATGGTTGACTAGAAAGATGGTGGCACCCCTGACACCATCAAGGCAAGTTAGATGGGTACATAAGCATAGGTATCATACATGAGGACACACAAAGGAAATAGATGTGATCAAGATGAATATACATGGAATGATACCTCATACCTCTGACCCTGAATGGCCCTGATAGCTTTGGGTGATGTCATCACATTTCCCTACAGGCTCTGCTCTTGTCAGGGCATTGCATTGGCTGCCCCTGCTGGGTATTGCATCTCTGTTGCTCCATCTTTCTCTGTGGGAGCAGTACTCACAGTTGACACCTACAGGGTTGTAGTCTTAAACCAAGGTGCTAAATTTTTCACAATAAGCAGAGGAATTGACATTGCCTTTCCCTCCCTTTTTTCTTTTTAGCTTTCAACTCAAGGCTTGTTCTTCAACTCTCTTAGGGAAAAGATCTCATCTGTGTTTTCTCCATAAGAAGAGGTTTTTTTTTAATTTTATTTTTTATCAGTCCCTCAGCTCCAGCGACTAAGTTCTCTTGGAACATAAACCGATGAGCCAGTTAATTAGAGCCCAGAGGCATTTAGTTTGTCTTTCAGATTCAACTTCCAGCTAGTAAGATCAAAATCCTTGTTTCAAGGCTTTATCTGACTTAGTGTTAGAAACACTAACTCCCTCTGACAGTCAGTTCCTGATTTTCAACCTGCATTCATTCTTTATCAAACTATTTTGGGGAAGTTATCCTAATGAACAGCCAAGAGATATATGAATCTTATATCTTGTATCCTCCCTCTGCCTCTGCCAAGCAAATGAATAGGTAGGGAGATGGCAAGAACAAAAAGGTTAGGTATCTCCATTGGTAGACTCTTATCTTTCATTGGTAGACTCTTATCTTTCAATTCAATTTTTTTTTTACACATGGAAATACCTGTAGCAACAAACCTCCCAGGTTTAGAACCACCCTCCATGCATATCTCTTAGGTAGAAATGGACCACCTACAAATAGCCCAGTACTTAGAGTATACAACATATTCCCATCCTGTTGCATATCCAGCTGGAGGCTTACAGCAGGGGTTTTGGTTTTTGCTTTTTTCCTTTTCTCACCAGTAGGATAACAAGAGGGATTGCATACTCAGATGGAACTGAGTATGCATACAACAGGCTTGAGCAACCAAAATCTTTCTCTTTTTCCTAGTGACAATAGAGGTAAGAACAGCTATAAGTCTTGTGTGGATAGCCATTCTAAGGATTAAGTAGATTCTCATTGGTTAGTCCCATTATTACAACTCCATTCCATTTCCTCCTCTTACCCCACCCACAGAGGGCTATGTTGCTTCCTCCTCTAGAACCTTCTGCATAATTCTGGTGAGTCTTGGTTTTCTCTGAATATGAAACGAATATGAATCTTCAGTCTCTTATTTATGCAAGGAGCCATTATTGTCACTTTTGTATGTATTGTTCAAACAATGAAAAGGTGGGATGATTTAGGAAGGAGCTTTTCCCCTTCCCACTATTTCCTTGTCATTACTGACATTAAAATAAATAAATAAATAAAATTTTTTTAAAAGATTACTAAGCAGAAAAAAACCGTACAATTTTAGAAACCCTTGGAGCAGCTAGGTGGCGTGGTAGATAGAGCACCAGCCCTGAAGTCAGGAGGACCTGAGTTCAAATTCGCCTTCAAACCAAACACTTGACACGTACTAGCTGTGTGACCCTGGGCAAGTCACTTAACCCCAATTGCCTAAAAAAAAAAAGACCTCTATGGAGTTGTTTTCTTGGCTCAGAAACAATAGGGCAGAGGAAAATTTGGAAGACAGTGTTGTTGCACTATGGTCCAGAGAAAGAGAATCTCTGGTCAGGAGTGGATGGTAACAGTTGACAGGAAAATAGGTTGGCCAATTACTGGGCCCTTTGGCAGAAAAGAAAGAGGTTGAGTATGAATTAGCCCAAAACCAAATAGGGCTTACATGGTCTGAATGTGTTCCATCTCCTTGTATTCCCCCTCCCCAACTTCAGATTCACCCTGTTGTAGTTGCTGCCACTAATTGCAGAGGCTGTTTTTAAGTAGAAACATTCCTCCTCACACAGTTATAGATGATCAGTATTAGATACTTGTCCAGGAACCAGATGACTAGACTTGGATTTGGGACTTAGGTTCAAATCCTACCTTGGCTACTACATTCTATGTGACCTTGACCATTTCACCTCCCTGTCCCATTGTAAAATGGGAGTTGGATAGATGAGCTCTAAATTCCCTTCTGACTTTCAATCCAAGACCTTATGATGAGAGTGGGCAACCAAGAGTGAGGGAGTTTTGCAGAGTAGATAGAGAGTGGACCTCAGAGGCTTATCAGTTCAAATCTTGTCTCTTGTATTTTCTGGCTGTGTGACCTTGGGCAAGTCACTTAACCTCATAATGCCTCCACCAAACAGGGAAATCAGCTTTCAATGAGGATGAACATGGCATCAGGTTAGCTACTGCACTGATGGTAAATTATTTTACTTAAAAAGATTATAAGCCAAGACTAAAGTGGAGGGAGTGTTGGTATATGATTTTTTGTGTGTGTGTGTGCGCAGATGATTGTGCACTCAAGGTAGCCTCTGACACCGAGATGCAACAAAGTATGGATCGATTCTCTGCTGAATGTGCTAATTTTGGCCTAACAATTAACACCAAGAAAACACAGGGCTCTACCAGCCAGCACCACACCAGCCATACATGGAACCATAAGTTACAACAAATGGAGAAGTTTTGAATACTGTGGATAAGTTTACTTATCTTGGGAGGATACTTTCCAGGGATGTACACACTGATAATGAGGTTGATGCACCCATTGCCAGACCTACCTCAGTGTTGGGGAAGCTCCAAATAAAGTGTGGGAAACAAGAGGTATTAGAATGATAAACTGAAGGTATACAGGTATACAGAGCTGTTATGCTGACCTCATTCATTGTTGTATGCGTGTGATAAGGCAAGATAAGGTATCAGACACTGAGATCCTTTCTCTAGCTAAATTGTCAAGCACTCAAACTCTACTGCACAAAGTACAGCTGTGATGGGGTGGACACATTGTTCAAATGTGAAACATACTTGCCTGAAAGACCATTTTACATAAAACTTACACAAGACAAGAGCTCACATAGTGGTCAGAAAAAGTGATACAAGGATACTCCCAAGGTTTCTCTTAAGAACTCTGGAATTGATTGCATGACATGGGAGACCCTGGTACAGGACCACCCAGCATGGCGTGCCCTCATCAGAGAAGTGTTGTGCTCTATGAACAAAGTAGAGTTGAAGTAGCTCAAAAGAAACTCGAGAGACACAAATTTAGAGAATCCACCCCAAATGTTCACATAGACTATTTTTGCCCAACCTACAGTAGAACATTCCAAGCTCATATTGGTTTGATCAGCCAGTCAGACACACCACACCTTGACTCTAACATGGTGATGTCATTTTGGTCCTCTTCAAGGACTAAGGACAGCAACCAATCAACTAATGCCCCCACAAAACTCTAGAAGGGTAAGTTGCAGAGAAGGTGCCCATCTGTATCAATAAAGTCAATTTATCACCCAAAGCTCCTAATATCATTGAAATCATAGCTACTCTTAAAAAAACAGTAGGAAGAAAGATGACTTTTCTCCACTTAAACTAGTATCATTTGACAAACTTTTCAGAATCAGATACGATGAATTTGCCCTAATGAAAAAGATTTTTAATGTTAATCGCAAATTTCAACTTTCCCCCCTTCTTTTGTAGAAAATCAGCATATGAGAAATAACCACCGGAGACTGGACAAAGCTCTGTCCTCTGACTGGCAATCACTCTTTCCCATGAATTTTTAGCTCCTACCTGCTGTCAATATTTTCTGGCAATATTTTCCTACTTTTACTGCTACGTCACTCACAAGGTTCAGTCTTTCCAGAACTATAACACTTCAAACCTTACCATGCTTTCTCAGCATTATTTGTGTTTTAAATTACTGGCACTATTGTAGCCAATCACACTGAAGCACAGAGGACAATGTTACTGATTCCAGGCAATACATGAAGCAGAAGGGGGCTCTGAGCACTTTCTTCAACACAATGATTTCCCAAATGTTCCTCTAACT
This sequence comes from Phascolarctos cinereus, assembly GCF_003287225.1. Lineage (NCBI taxonomy): Eukaryota > Metazoa > Chordata > Mammalia > Diprotodontia > Phascolarctidae > Phascolarctos > Phascolarctos cinereus. The sequence goes on along the minus strand of NW_027556098.1, from coordinate 226,584,891 downwards.
TACCAACTTTCTCAAACTCACACCGGCAAAAATCTGACTTCTTACTTTTTAATTGACCAAGTTCTGGAAATTTTTCTAAAAAATGGTTTATTGATGAAAATAGGCAACTGAGTACTTAAAGCTCGATTGATAGCATGGTTATGAATTGTGTCCAGTTTGTATAGGCCCCTTGATTTAATAGCCTTTTTGAAGATATACTGTTGGCTTCACAGATGAGACTTCTAGACTAATATTCAGATCACAGATCTAAAGCAATTCTTAATCTAGTGTCTGTGAACTAATTTTTTAAAGAATAAATCTTAATGTAATTGATTTCCTTTATACCAATCTTATGGATTTTATTTTAGGCATTAGACAAGGAATTTGTCAGACCTACTTTACTTTGTATTGTTTAGATACAGCTTTATGGGATCTATGTTACTTCTTAGAGCAATAATTTCATTTCATGGTTTTTATGGTCCAGCCAAACTGACCACCATTGTTGCACCTCACATACGACATTCCATCTCCTGGGCCTTTCCATAGTTTGTCTCCTATGCCTCGAAAGTACTTTTTCCTCCCCTCCAACTCTTAGAATCTCTACTTTTCTTCAAAGTTAAGTTCGAATGACATTTAAGGCCTTCATTTATCCCCAGGTATTAATACCTCCACTCATAAATTATTTTGTATTTATTTTGTGTGTGTCTGAGTGTCTATGTGTATACGTATATATATACATATATATATACATGTATATGTATATATATGCATATTTTATATATATTTATGTGTATACATGATGTTTTCCCAAAATAGAATGTAAACTCCTTGAGAGTGGAGATTGTTTCATATATATGTATTTATAGTGCCCAGTACAGTACCTGAGAGTAACTAAATAGAGATTTGATTGATTGATGAGGTATCTAATCATTAGGTCATACTCTGATATGTCTAACTTTCACAGGTTTTATATATACGGTATTTCATTTCTCTTGCTTTTTGATGGTGTTAGTATACCACGCTGCTGCATCTCTCTCTCTCTCTCTCTCTCTCTCTCTCTCTCTCTCTCTCTCTTTCTCTCTTCTCTTGTCTCTCTCTCTTTCTCTCTCTTTTATTTCTCTCCTTTCCTTTCTTCCTTCCTTTCCTCCTTCCCTCCTTCCCTGCTTTCTTCCTTCCTTCCTTCCTTCCTTTTTTCTTTTCTTCCTTTCTTTTTTCCTTTATTTTTTCTATCTCTGTCTCTGTCCCTCTCCCCCTTTCCCTCTCTCCCTCCCTCTGCCCCATCTCCTCCTCCCTGCCTTCTCTTTCTTCTTGATTTTAGTCCTTTCTGTTTTCTTGTGTCAGTTTGTTACATCTATAAACAGAAGGAAATGGTGTCTTACCCTCAAGGTATTATCAGCAAATGAGAGTCTGTTCTATTATTGTAATGTTCTTATCTGCTGTCTCTCTTGTGGAGGGTGCTATCACTGTATGTCCTTACTGGATAGCTTTAAAGGCAAGCTATAGGATAATTTTTATACCATTAAATCAATAATTTTTTTAACCTCCATATATTTCTTCCAGCTCATTCCTGGTACAATAGGATTTTACTGTTTTGGACTGCTGTTATAGCACCTCTACTGCAGCAGCAATTCTCTTGCTATGGTGATTACAGCCAAAGGGTCATTATTGGACAGCTACTTAAACAACTGGGCACTCATACCTGGGTATGAACCAGAGAGAGCTAGAAACAATCCTTTCTTCTGTCTGTTTTGCCGCTATAAGAGAAATAGATTGAGCATGTATGATTATGCTTGTATTAAGTAAAATAATTCTCTAGCTAATTCTAGAAAAAGAAAAAAAAGAAATATATGTCTGAACTGGTTGAAATGTGCAGTTCTCTTTATTTCATAGTCACTTCTAGGCTCACATCTAAGACATATCATGAACTGATGGATGTGCAGTTTTTGAGTGGTACGATCACTGGCACATATTTCAAGATTTCAATAGATATATTACCTCCTCACTTTGTAGTCTTCTCTCTAATGGTACAGATCACAACTGATCTCTGCCTTCTCATTCTGTAGGAAGTCCATTCACATCCTCCCATAAATCCTCCTTAAGAAAACCTACCTAAAATGCCAGAGGTCTTCCTCTAATATTTATTGAATGCAAGTATAAATATGGGCTAACTGGACTATATGTTATCCTTCACTACTGCTAGACTATGAGTTTATCTTCCTTTCTTATCATATGTTTCTTGGATCATATATTTTATACCACTACTTGTGTATAAGTCATAATTGGTAAGATACTTCAGCCTACACATGCCCACTTTCCCATTGTTCTTAGGTGACTTGTAATTTTGATTCTTTAGAAATTATGTAGCTAGGTGACACAGTACCAGGCCTGGAGTCAGGAAGACTCATCTTTCAGAGTTCAAATCCAGCCTCCTATACTTACTGTCCTGTGTGACCCTGGGGAAGTTGTTCAACTCTGCTTGCCTCAGTTTTCTTATCTTTAAAATGAGCTGGAGAAGGCCATAGCAAACCACTCCATCATCTTTGCCAAGACAACTCCAAATGGGGTCATAAAGAGTCTGAAATGACTAAACAACAATGATAACAAAATGATGCTTTATTATATAATATTCTGTCCCTCCCCCTTCCCCAAATACTAGGTTTTTGTGTTAAGGAACAACTTGGAATCTCTGAAAGTAATGTCCCAAATATAATTAATTTTCATTCCTTTTCCCATTCAATTCTGTACTCAGTTCATTATCCATCCATAGAAAAAAACCATCTGCATGCATTGCCTCCACTTCTCAATTACTTATAACCTGGCTTCCAACTCCACCGCTGGACTGAAACTACTCTCCCTAAGGTCAGCACAATCAGTTAATTGCTGAATCCTATCACCTTGTCTCAGTTCTCTTTCTTTATATCTCTGCAACACTGTTGACCAATCTCTCCTTGGTACTCTACTATTCCTGGATTTTTGTGACATTTTTTTTCTTCCAGATCTTCTCTAATGTGTCAGATTGATCCTCCTCAGTCTTCTTGTGATTAGTCAACAAACATTCATTAATCACCATGGTGTGCCAGACTCTGTGATAGGTGCTGGAGACACAAAGGCAGAAATAACCATCCCTGCCCTCAAAGAACTTACACTCTGTCAAGTGACAGAACGTGTACATAAATACATAAATAGCCAGTTCTGCTATAACACTGGTTTTGAAAACACTAATTTGTTTCTATGTGATTAACAGATTATGGAAAATTCTGAGCATTTGCTTAGCAGAATTTCAACCATGAGAAACAGAGAGAATGAAGAAAACTGAACCAACAAATCACAATCTGCAATCTTTCTAATGCTCACTTCCACAAAAAAGACTCAGGTGTTTTCCAGGTTAAAGTGCCACATTTATTACATATCTTCCAGAGATGTAGGGACTTTGGAGGTCTGGTCCCTAGCTAAGCACTCCACCTTCTACTCTTCTCCCACCTTCCACCAAGGACTGCAAGTGGGGATGGGGTGTTGAGAACTAGGGTGAGTTACAGCTCAAAGCTGCAGATGAAATCCTATACCATATTAAAGAAGATAAGACTGATGTAAAGTTGAAAATTTTAGAAAGAATTGATTCCAGAGTGGTTTCCCTCCCTAATTTTGGCAATTAAAGATGTAAAATCTCAGTCATCCAGAAATATAAGCTTTCCAGAATGTCTCATTCTTTTAAAGGTCTAGAGAGACGAAGCTTGAATAAGAATCTCCCCTAGTTTTGGCCTAAGGATCTGAAATATTTAGGACCAGCATAAGCCAATTCCAGAGTAGGTAGGAATTTCTGCATCAGCTATCTTGCAGTTTGTTTTTGTTCAGTCATTTCAGTTGTGTCTGAATCTTTGTGACCTCATCTGGATTTTCTTGGCAAAGATACTGGAGTGCTTTGCTATTTCCTTCTCCAGATGATTCTACAGATGAGGAACTGAGGCAAACAGGTTTAAATGACTTGCCCAAGGTCACACAGCTAGTAAATGTCTGAGGCCAGATTTTAACTTAGGAAGACTCATTTTCCTGACTCTAGGCCCAACACTCTGTAAAGTAAAGGTGTAGACCTTTACCTTCTGGAGCTTCTGAGGAATAAGGATGACATACGCTCATGCTCTTCCAAGAAAGATTTGGGGGTAGAGGTTCCACTCATTGGGAACTCATTCTATGGAATTCTGCACTTTGATAAATTCCAAGAGACTAAGAGGCAAATAAATCCTGGCAGCACAACACAAATGTTATTTACCTATTATACAAGTCAATGATGCATGCACCAGAAGTTTTACGTGTTCTACTAACTACTGTGGACCAAAAGGCTGAATTGAAAGATAGGGAATATTTTATTTTTAACCTAATGGACTTTTAGAGGGGAGAGGTGCATTATATTAAAGATAATAGGAGCAGTTAGGTGGCACAGTGGAAATAGAAACAGGGCCTGAAGTCAGGAAGAACTGAGTTCAAATCTGTCCTTAAACACTTGCTAGCTATTTGACTCTAGACAAGTCACTTAACCACAGTATGCCTAAGTTTCCTCATCTGTAAATAGGTATAATAGCACTTACCTCCCAAGGGTGTTGTGAGAGTCAAATGGTAAATAACTTAGTACAGTGCTGGCACATATGCCAATATGCTAAATATAAGTGTTAGCTAGTAGTAGTAGTAAAAAGGTTTTTTTTGTTGTTGTTGTTGTTTTTACATTTCAGTTCAGTAATGTTACAACACATTTTGTCATAGAATGCCCAGTTATTTCTAATCAAGGGAATACTGGGATTTGTGTCTCTTTCAAATGTAAGTATTAAACTGAGAATAGGTTGTCATTAGTGCAAAAATTCTCACATGCAGGCTATTTCCACTCCATCCAAGAGAGGGTAATAAAAAATTCTGAAATATTTGTCTTGAATGAGAACACAGAAAGCAGTGGCCAGTTGATCCTTCAAATCTGTGTCAATCCTACTAGTGCCAACCCCAGTCACATGGAACTGTTGCCCTTGCATTTGACCTGGCATTCTGGGAGCCATATGTGATCCTTTCCCTAGTCCTTAAATCCTGATTCACAGTGCCTCAGCACAAATCGTTCAGCCACACTTATGACCAACTTTCCATATGCGCTGGAACTTTCTTAACTGTACTAATTCTTGAGATGTCAATATAGGCCTTCCTCTCACCCACTGCAGCTATAATATCTGGAATAGTGATAAATAATGTATTTCTGATAACATTGAGGCTATTTGTGTTAAAAACAACTTAGCTAACATGGTTCAAGGTGAAAGGCTTTGTCATTCTGAATGTGCTACCCATTCTGGGCATTAACTTCTGGAAAAAACAATAGGCGTTTTGGTGGTGATCCCAGAGTGTGAGATAAATGGGGGTGAGGGGTGGAAAGGAGATAGCTGCCACCAGCTGCATCAGTGACAGGAAGGAGATGGAACTTCCTCATTAATGAAGAAGAGAATGGCTACCCACAGCAGTTCCTCACTTCCTATAGGATCGACGTTTTGTTAGCTGAAGCACAGGGTCTATATTTTTCTCTCTTTGCTAAAGGGGAACACATGTATATTTTGTGTCATCCTTCATTCCCATCTTAAGAGCCTGGTTTTAGTGGCAATGGATCTGAATGAGAAAGAGAATGGAATCTCACAGTGAATTCTCTATTCACACATCAGAAAAAGTGCTGTCGTGTGGCTGAGATGGAATATAATAGGTTACATAAGTAAAAAAAAAATTCCAAATATTCCATTCTAATAATTCTTGGCTACTTAACCAGTCAATTGAAAGCTACTAAATAAACACTTTGTATTTTCTTATGTGTTCTTACACTTAGAGTAGTTGGTGAAAATCTGAACGATGGAAATTTTTTTTTTTAATTTTGGAAAGGAGAGAGAACCTTAGCTCTGTCTGCATCATTTCTTTTCAGTTTCTGCTTTCACACTGGGCTCCACTGACACACACACACATTGTATGCAATTGCTAAAGAAGTCTGAGAGAAGTAGCATGTGTGTGCTCAGGAATAGCTTTTGAGCCTTCCCTATATACCTCTTTCACCTGCTAAGATGCTCTACTGACCCACAATGCAATTAAGCAGTAATGTTTTGTAAACCTTCCTATTAAAATGAAACGACCATAATCTACCAAAGTAAGGATCTTCATCCCTTGTGTATTTCACTTTACAGAGCATCTCTGGGCAGGCACAGTGGCTTATTCCTCTCTGGTGTGCTGACACTCTGTGCTTGGGAAGTTTCAGCTTGATTCCAAGCACCACAAGACAAAGTGGGAATCATAAACCCTGGTACATAGTAGTGGTTTTCCAGCTCAAAAGTAGATACTCAAGGCAAGGAACAAAGAGAGAGGGCGGGGGAGAGAATCACCTCTTTGTATCCCACAAACCTTTCAAATGTCCTTACAAGGATTTTGAGTGTATTTCTGCCAATATCAGCAATGGTGAAGTTCACCTTCACTACAATCTAATTCCAGCACTAACTGGCAGTCTAGCACTAGTGAAAATAACATTCTGGTTTCCTCCATGACCTTAGTCCCGACATGATAACGGGAGCCCTCAACAACTCATTTCTAGCTTGGAATTCTTGATGGTTTATTTAGTTTGACTGACTGTTGGAGATTGCTATTATGAATACAGTTGCTAGGGAAGGACTGCCATAGTGCTGTTTGGCTTTTAAAGAGGTCAGGATTTTGCAACATCTCAAATAACACTTATGGCTTAATGTCTGCAAACAATGCAGCATTTAACATTTACTATGTATGGAGAGGATCATAGTTCATCATTTATTATTCAAAAATTATGTAAAATATTTTTATGATGGAATATGAAGAATGTGCTCAAAATATTCATGTGGATAAATAACCCATAGTAATTTTATCTTAAAACATCAATATGTAATCAAAGAAGCATTGGGGGCTTTGTGTAATGAAGCCAATTTTAAATGTTTGAAAATTCTGAACTTTAAATTCCTTTAGATGAATTGAGCTGTTTTGTGTTATTTCCAAAAGTGAACATGTATGTGCCTTTTTACTCCGTGATAGTTTTATCGGTAATAGCAATGAATAGCTTTGTCTCGTCTGTCAAACAGAAGCCCCGAAGCCCTAAAATTCAAGAGATCTGTCTACTGGCCTGATTTTGTCTTCTTCATAAGCTCTAGTATTTTGTCTGACATTTTATGAAGTCCACTGATGATAAACATTGGTACAAATGCAGTTGAGAGATTTACTGACTCCTTCACCAACGAAACTGTGACATTGCAAGTTGACAAGAAGTAAAGTTCGTATTTAATGGGGTGTGTTTTCCTAATTCACGATTTGGGTCTATTAGCTTCTCCCACACAGAAGATCACCAATTTTAAGAGCCTAATTTAAGTGGCAATGGCTCTGAATGAGAAAGAGAATGGAATCTCACAGTTAATTCTCTATTCACATTTCAGAAAACGTGCTGTTGTTGTATGGCTGAGACTGGATGAGACAGAATATGATAGGTTAGAAAGAATTGGAAATGAAAATTACTCAGAGAGCAATGGAGAGGAGCATGGTGGGTGTGTATATGTTGTATTACATTATAAACAAGGAACTATAAGTAAGTAGAGTGTAGGATATCGTCAGAAAAATACACAGGCAAAAAAAAAAGAAGATGATGGACTATTTATATTGTGAATATAGGAAAAATCAACAGACAGTCCATATGTTCCATTGGTGCCCCCACATGTCAAAAGAAGGAAGACACCCTCTTACCTAGAATGTTGGGTGGAAGCTCTGTGGCAAACTTATTAGAAGATAAAAGCAAGGTTATATTTTATCTTGTCTCACACTGTGTGACCCTGGATAAGTCACTTAACCCTATTTGTTTCAGTTTCCACATCTGCAAAATGAGCTGGAGAAGGAAATGGCAGATCACCCCAGTATCTTTACCAAGAAAAACACAAATCTGATCATGATAAGTCCAACATGACTAACATGACTGAATAGCAGAAACAAAGGGAACTTCTAGTCTGACCCAGATCCCTCAAAAGAATCCCTTCTGGACTCTACCAGTCAAGCAGTAATCCAAGTTCTTCTTAAAGACTTCAAATGAAGAGTAATCCCTAGTTTTCTGTGGCAGTCCATTCCACTTCTGGTGACCTGAAATACTAGGAAGTTCTTTGTATTAAGCTTAAATGTACCTCCTTACAACTTCTACTGATTCTTCAGATTCTAGAGCCAAGCAAAACTAATCTATTCCAAACTCTTCTTTGCGATAGCCTACCAATACTTGCAAATAGCTCTTATGAGTATTTTCTTTGGGTTAAATGTTCCTAGTTCTTTCAACTGATTCTCACATGGCATAAATGTGAGGCCCTCCACCACCCCACTCACCTTCCTGTGGATATTCTCTAGTTTATCAAAGTCCATAATAAAATGTTTTGCAGACATTAATACAATATTACAGATGTGGCAGGACTAGGGCACAGTACGTTGGGACTATTCCATTCTTCCTAGAAGCTATGTATTATTGTAGCCCCAGACAATATTAGATTTTTGGCTTCACCATCAAATTGTTGCCTCACACTGAACCTGCACTCTACAATTCCACCCCCACCCAGCTTCATTTTTCAGATAACTGGTTTTCCATCCTTTACCCTCTTAAAATTGTGAAGCAGATGTTTTTAAGACAAGTTTAAAATTACATCTATCCCTATTAAATTTTGTCCTACATTCTGCCTGACATTCTGGCCCATCAAGATCTTTTGGGATATGAATTTTATCATGCAGTATATTAGCTATCCCTTCCAGCTTTGACTGTATATAAAGTACACAAAATGGAGTAATGTGAAATAAGGCTAGAAAAATAGATTAGAGTAAAAAATAGCAGGCCATAAACGCCAAATAGTGGAGTTTGTATCTTATTGGGAAAGCAATAAGAAGCCACTGGAGACTTCTGACAAGGGAACCATGTCATGTCTATGCCTCACGGGGGTTAATTTGGCAATTGCGTGGAGTTTAATAAAAAGACAAGACTAGAAATAAGAAACCCATTTTAGAGGTTGTTGCAATAATCTAGGTGGAAAAATTATGTGGGCCTGAACCACAATAGTATTTTTGGGAATTGAAGGAAAGGGGCTGGATATGAGAGATATTGTAGAGGTAGATGTGATATTAAGCTTTTGACTTGGCAACTCCACACTAGGGTGTGGAGTGAGGAAGAGAGATATTAACCGTTTAATTGGAAAGAGAACAACTCTGGTCCTCTGCCTCTGTGGCAATTGCTTCTTTATCTTTTTTGCTGTCTTTTCCTCAAAGTTGCTTAACCTCTTTAAATCTTATTTTCCATATATATATAAAATAAAGGGTTTAAACTTTATGACTTCTGAGGCTCTAGGATTCAGTGTTGCTGGTGATACTTGGTGCCAGGCAGAGCAGTATGGTCCATTTTATAACATTTTGATCTGCACAGGTCTCATCATGTTACTCTTCTATTCAATAAGCTCCTATTCATATGCTCACTATGACTTCCAGGATAAAATGTAAACTTCTCAGTTTGGCTTTTTTTTCCTTGAAAATTTCTTTTTTTAAATAGTATTTTATTTTTCCCAATTACAAGTCCAGACAATTTTTAGCATTCATTTTTACAAGATTTTGAGTTCCAAATTTTTCTCCCTCCTCCTCCTCTCTTTTGAAAATGGTAGGCAATTTGACATAGGTTATACATGTGCCATCATGTAAAACATATTTCCATATTAGTCATAGTTGTGAAAGAAAAAAATAGATCAAAAAGAAAAAAACATGAAAAAGAATAAAGTAAGTGAAAATTGCTTTGATCTGCATTCAGAGCCCATCAATTCTTTATCTGGATGTGGATAGCATTTTCTTTTGTGAGTCCTTTGTACTCATCTTGTATCATTGTGTTGCTGAGAAGAGCTGAGTCATTCGTAGTTGATCATCACACAATGCTGCTGATACTGTATATAATGATTTCCTAGATCTGCTCATTTCATTTTGCATCAGTTTGTACAAGTCTTTCCATGTTTTTCTGAAATCTGCCTGTTCATCATTTCTTATTGCACAATAGTATTCCATTACATTCATATACCATAGCTTGTTCAGCCTTTTCAAAATTGATGGACACCACCTCAATTTCCAATATTTTGCCACCACAAAAAGGGCTGCTACAAATATTTTTGCACATGTAGGTCCTTTAACCTTTTTTATGATCTCTTTGTGATGCAGACCTAGTAGTGGCATTGCTGGATCAAAGGGGTATGCACAGTTTGATTGCCCTTTGGGTATAGTTCCAAATTGCCCTCCAGAATGGTTGGATCAGTTCACAACTCCACCATCCATGCATTAGTGTCCCAATTTTCCCACATCCTCTCCAACATTTATCATTTTCCTTTTTTGTCATATTAGCCAATCTGATAGGTGTGAAGTGGTACCCTGGAGTTGTTTTAATTTACATTTCTCTAATCAAAAGTGAGTTAGAAAACTTCTACATATGTTTTGCAACATATGCTCTTTCTTCATATTTCTACTGTTTACTTCAGTGTCTGGTACAAATAGGTACAAAATGCCTGTTGACTACTTTTTGAATGACCAGGGAATGGGGTATATTTTGTAAGTTCTGCAGAAAATAACAATAGCTGGTTTAGCAAATATAGAGTTTATGATGAGATCAACAACTAAGTGTCACCACGATCCATGGAACAAATAGAATTAGTAATCTAAGGTCAAAAGAGGGTCAACAAAAACTAGAAACCAGAAGCATCAAGGAAAAGTACATGAGATCAAGTAAAGAATATCTCATAATTTAATTTATTACACTCAATAAAACAAATCTCCTCTTAGGTCTTTAAGCTGGCATGTCAAAGGGTAGCTAGCTTCATCTATCTATTTATTTTAGATGAACTATCCTATAGATGGTTTCCACTCAAATTCTGCTAACAGCTTCCATCCCCTCAGAATGTATCTGTGTTAGGATGGTCATTGATCCAGAGCCTTTGAACCTTCACTATAGCATGTAGAATATAGGATAGTAAAAAAAAAATGCAAATACAAATAAATAGATAAATAAATAAAATTCAATTAAATTTTTAAAAAAATGAAACCAAAAAAAATTCCACTATATTTGGAGTCAGAGAACCTAATTTTATATCCAGATCTGCTACTTTCAATCTACATTACCTCAGGAAATTAAACTTACCTCTCTGGGCACCAATTTCTAATCTTTAAAATGAGTAAGTCGGTATGGATGAAGATGCAGGTAAGGAGCCAGACAAAGAAGACAGACAGGGGTAGGAAGCAGAATCATAGAAACCTAGAGAAGAGAGAGTAGCTAGGAAAAGAATGTGATCAATAGTGCCAAATGCTGCAGAGAGGTCAAAAAGGATGAGGACTGAGAAAAGGCAATCATATTTAGGAACTGAGAAATCACTTGGCAATTTTAAAGAGAAAAATTTCAGTTGAATGATGATGTCAGAAAGCAGATTGTAGAGGGTTCAGCAAAGACCAATAGCTAGATTGTGCATACTGACAAGCAAAAATAACAATATCAAAACCCTGGTGTTTGCACTGAATTTTGGCCAGTGAAAAAATCCTTCTATCTCCCTATAAAATGAATCTCTTTATTGTACAATTGAGAAAACTGAGTGCTAAAAGAGTTGTGACTTGCCTAAGGTAATAAGGGTGGCAGTGGTAAAATTGGCATTATATCCCGTGTCTCCTATTTTTTCAGTTAAATTGTTTTTCCACTTCACCACCCTACAATATATTTGGTAATTTTCTTATATGACTGCTACTTCAAATTCTTTTTTCTCTTCATATTTTGACTTATGGGTTTTGTTTGCTCCCACATTACATTTTTAAGACTTGAATTACTGGCTTCCATTGACTTTAATTAAACTCATTATGGCTTCACACATCTGGCAGTTATTTAAAAATGCAACTTTTAAAGTGAGCCAAGTGGCTTGACTCAAGCCCTCTCAGCATGTATCCATAGCAAACTGTCCTGGACCAAAATGCACTGGCAATATGCTTCTTTGATATTGACTGATTGACTGCTTTAAAAAATTTTTTCCACAAATATGTGTCACTATGGTTTGTCTTTACTAAAAAAAAAATGCCCTAAGTGGATGTGATTTAGACTGAATGATTTGGTAGATAAGATTATCATATTGTCATAGTTCCTGCATACTTGTTGGTATACTAAACAAGGGAAAGGACAGGCGAGACAAATGTATTGAGTTCATTTGCATCAATGTTGCCATAATACCCAACCATCTGAACAGAAAGTGAAAAAAATCAGGCAATCATTCATGTTTCATTTGCATTAGGCTAAACATCTGTGGATATAGAACTATCCAGATGATTGACTAGCTTTGCATCCAGATATTTTGCATTGCATCAACATAGCCAGTAAATCATGACTTTTGAAGCAACATGTGATAGTGACAGTACCTTTGATTGTCCTATTATAGTACTGATGATACAAGCTATACATAAATCAGCCAGTGATAGATGGTGCAGTGGATAGAGTCCTAGACTTAAGTCAAAAAGACCCTAGTTTGCATTCTACTCACAAACTTATTAGTTGTGTGACCCTGGAGAAGACATTTAACAACTCTCACTCTCAGTTTCTTCATCTATAAAATGGGGCTAATACTAGCACCTACCTCTCAGGGTTTTTAAGAGATCAATTAAGATAAATATGCAAAATCTGAAAGCACTATATAAATGCTAGCTATTATTGTTATCATTAACTTCTGCCACACTCATTGCTTAATGTTGATATAGCAACTTTTCAAAGCACTTTAATCCACAAAATTTCATTGGATCCTCACAACTTCGTATACCATGAGGCAGGTAGGGCAGATATTTTTATCTTTAGGTTACACACGAGAAAACTAAGCCACTAAGAGACTAAATGATTTGTTGAAAGTCACCTACCAAGTTAGAGGATATGTTGGACCTAGAAGAATCATGTCATCTTATTCTTCATATGGTGATCTCAATTTTGAACCAATGTGCCTTTCAGTATCTCTCTGCTTTCTCTTTAGCTCTTCTGACCAAGTAGTTGGTGCCTGTAGGCAATTCCATATGGCCACAGGGTTGTAGTATAGTGGAGTGGACTTAAGGGATCTATTGATGGCAGTTTGAGCCAGGGACCAAAGTACCCTACTGGAAGCTTTAGTGCTTTACCCTCTGGCAAATGTACCAAAGGGTACCAACTCCTGTTACATAGCACATCTCCCCATATAAGACATCACATAAATCATCATGCTCTCTCACTTACACTGTGCATACCTGTGGCCCCATAACTGCACTAACCTTTAAAATTGTAACAATTCTCATACAACATTAAAAAAAAAGAACTCATAAACTTCTAAATTTGCATTATGGTTTTAATTAAATTTTATAAACATTCCAGGATCCTGATTGGTTGTATCTTTGAGAAAGATTCAGACATAACTTGATGAAGCCCTACGCCTCCAGGTGTGTCTATGGTAGCATTTCAATAATGTAGCATTTTATTCCTCCATTGAAATTTCTTTCAGTTTTTAAATTGAATAAATTGAAAAATATATAAAAGCAAATGTTGGATTTTTGCAGTAGTAATGTAGTCTGAATGACAATATTATACACAATTTAGTCCTGAGATACATTTGCCTGTAAAAAGATAGTAGCTCTAGAATACCATTTATTTCATGTTCCTAAATTTTGGTGCCAAGATGTTCCCCCTATAATTAATGGTCTAGTATCACCTTTCCTCCAAGACTCTGGGTTCATATGGACTAGATTTGATACTTGGGGCTGAGCCTAAGAGGGTCATTTTCTCTCTTTAACTGATTTCCCCAACCTGGATACTCTAGAAAAATTCCTTTATATACCAAAGGTATAATTTGTGTCTGGGTTTCCCTAAATGTGAGAAATGGGGGTTCTACCTCTTGTGCAAGGACTCAAGGTACTAAATTCACGTTAGGTATAGAACAGGCTTTATTTCACTCCACAGAAAATTTTTTTTAAAATGTGAGACTCACAGAATCCCATAAACACTGAGAACACAGAAACCACTTAGGTGGTCTATGAAGTTCCCACAAAGGAACTGAATTTGGTGTTGCTTTTGGCACAATCTTTCACCATTTCAGTAAGCCCTTTTTTCTGATACAGTCTGATATAATCCCTCTAAAACTTATAGCACCACCACTTTGTTTAGACTCCCTCCAAAATATAAATATCTCTAGGGGCTACTGAGCAAGTAATGAATGTCCTTACTTATCGGATTTTTGTTATCCAAATAATACACTTACTTTAATCTAAAAGGAGGATTCTGCAAAGAAACTGTTTGAATAATCCTCTTCTTTTTCTAAGGAAAGGTTTCTGGTCTCACAATTTTAGAGACCAAAGTGTGGTTCTTTTGATAAGGATACCTCCCAATGCACTCCATCAGTTAATCATCAACTTCTCAGTATCCTAATAGGAAAGACACTTGCTGATCCCAAGTGGGCATGCCTATAGTCTCTGGGAAGTGCCCTTCAGATGGCTCCAAACAAAGGCTCATGTGTAAAAACATTATTGTAAGAAGAGTTCCATGACACAAAGGAATCCATGATATAATAAAAGGTTAAGAAGTCCTGCTAAAAGGCTTATAGGGAAAAAAAAAGAAAAGAAAAAAGGAAATAGGTTGCAACAGGAAAGACTTCATCTTAAAAGGTGGTGCTTGAACTCAGTTTTAAGAAAAACCAGGGTATATGAGAGGTGGTAGCAAGGAGGGAGAGCAATCAAAGCATGGAGGAGGGGAGGTACAGCCAGTGCAAAGCCAAAGAAATCAGGTATTATCTATGTGTAATTGCAAGTAGGCCAATAGAAGATTTCTGGAGAGTAAATGAAGGGGAGAATATTAGAAAGGAAGGGTCAGGTTATGAAGAGATTAAATTGCCTCCACATCACCCCATCCCACGAAAAATGGAGCTTAGATTTGATCCTAAAGATAATAGGGAGTGAATGGAGCTCGTTGGTGAAATGGTTCGACATGCATTTCAGGAATATCCCTTTGGTGGCTCTGTGGCAGATGGACTGGATTGGGGAAAGGTTTGAAATGAGAAAACCAAAAAGTAGGATATTGTAATAGGTGATAAAAGCTTAAATCAGGTTGATGGCTGTAGGAGTTGAGAGTTGAGTATTCTCATGAAGGTCTCTGTGGAGATATGGAGGTTGTCAGAAGATGTGACTGAGGAATGGTCAAACAGGTGGGAAGAGAAGCTCGAGAGAATAATGTCAGGAAAAGCCACAGGGAGGAGAGCATATCCAGGAGAGGGTGGTCAACAGTGTTAAATGCTGCAGAGAGATCTAGAAGGATGAGGTCTGAGAAAAGACCCACAGATCTGGTGATTGAAACCATTGGTAATGTTGAAAAAAGCTGTTTCAACTGAGTGATGAATTTGGTAACTAGACTGGAAAAGATCACGGAATGAGCGAGAGGAGAGGAAGTGGAGGCAAAAATGTAGAAAGCTTTTATAAGGAGACTGGCTGTGAAAGAAAGAAGACACATATACAGTAGGCCCATTTGTTAGATAGGAAGAAATTTTAATCAGAACCACACTAGGGAAATGGAATCCTCAGTAGGAAACTTCCAACTGGTAGCATGCTGCTGAATCTATGACCATTTCTCATTAATGAACAATCACCCTGATAACTATCTCCTGTCTTCATCCTTGTACTACTTGCCACTAGACAAGATCGGTAGTGTGATGATGTCCCAGGTAAAGGGACATATGGAAAAAATTACCTGGGTGTCTTCTCTAGTCAAGAAACCCCATAGTAATGCACAGAGAATTTCAAATTTACACAGAAGAAAAAGAATCTATATCTTGAAAGGTTACTGCAATGATTTTAGCAGGGGTGTTGTGAGGTTTAAATGAGATAATCAGTATATAGGAGTTTGTAAGCCTTAACAAACCACATACATGCTAGTTGTTGCTGTTGATGTTGTTATTATTATCCTACAGACATCAGACCTCTAGTCTGGTGATGACTTTATTCTCTGAGACTTCTATTGCACTCCTGCTAAGCTCAAGCAATATTTATAGAGCTATAAAGGGGTATGCTATTAAATGTTTAACAGTGAGATTTTCTGGGGATGGGGGTGGGAGTGGGAAGTGTGCACAGACATTTAAGTTTAATTTGGCATTATTAAATCTTTATGAAGTCTAGAAATCAACAAAAAATAAGTCAAACTCTGATTTTTGGTAATTTCCAATTTCTGAGGTATAATACACTAAACATTTAACAATTGGCTCTGCAACCTATTCAGAGCTGACTCTAGCACATGCTTAATGACTGACCCATTCAAAAGTTCTCTCTTTTGCATTTGCACTGTACTTCATTTTGCTTTTGCAGAATTATGTCCACTGGTTCCAATAACACTATACTAATAATAAATGATAGCATTTATGTAGCACTTTAAGGTTTTTAAAGCACTTTACAAACTTCTCATTTTATCGTCATAGCAATCTTGGGAATTACGTGCTATTTTTATATTCATTTTACAAATAAGGAAACTGAGGCTGAAAGAGGTTAGATGACTTGTCTAGGGTTACACAGTTAAGAAGTATCCTATTTGTATCTAGATCCAGGTCAGCTCTCTATCCACTGGCCCACCAAGCTGCCAATATATCTGTGATATTAATTGTTGGTGCACATAGACATGTGATTGCTGAGCTGCATTTTCCATGGAACTACATATGGGCTGTTCATTTCCTTTGTTCCATGGCACTGCATCCAATGTTTCTCCTTCCTGCTGCTGATGATATTGCTGCTCTTAGGACTTTTCTTCAGCATGTCTGTCCTGGACAAGGCAGAATTTCTACAGTCCTTCTGGTATAAGTGACTCACAACAGAAGTGTGTGATTTTCTCCATTTGGTCCTAGATCTATATCTTTATTGTGTGTTTGGCAGCCTTGAGCACACTGGAAGAAATTTCTTCATAAACAGAATTAGAAGGAGCCAGAGTTGTAACTAGGGATTTTTTTAATCTGGGGCAAAAAAAAAAATGAAAAGGTAGGCAGGCCCTGGAAGATGGGTACTATGGCACCAGGAACTTGGAATTGGTGGCTTGAGGCCATATGAGGGACTGGGATCATCTTGTTCATTGCATGTTAGTGGATAACCAAAAGGTGTGAAGCAAAGTTATGGCAATCTCCAGAGCATGTTAGGGAGGAAATATGCCCTTCCCTGCTCTATATGTGAATACCCTGAGATAAAGTCCTGATTTCAATTCTAGAACCTTTTTTTAGGGGGATATTTTAGTGATTTTCTTTGCATAAATCCTAATTGTTTTCCAAATTGGTTGTACTGATTCATAACACGACTAACAATGAACTAGAGGGAGAATCTTTCCAAAATCCCTCCAACATTGACTATTACCACCTTTTGCCACCTTTGTCGATTTGAAGGGTGTGAGGTGAGACCTGAGGGTTTTGATTTGCATTTTTAAAAATTTATCTATTTTTAGTTTTAACGTTGTTTTCCATAAGATTTGAGTTCCAAATTTTCT
Organism: Phascolarctos cinereus; assembly: GCF_003287225.1. Lineage (NCBI taxonomy): Eukaryota > Metazoa > Chordata > Mammalia > Diprotodontia > Phascolarctidae > Phascolarctos > Phascolarctos cinereus. The sequence goes on along the minus strand of NW_027556098.1, from coordinate 226,567,364 downwards.
ACCTTTCCCTCCCCTCCCCCCCACCCCAAGATGGTGTACAATCTGATATAGGCTCTACACATACATTCATATTACACACATTTTCACATTAGTCATGTTAAAAAGAAGAATTAGAACCAATGGGAGGAACCACGAGAAAGAAAAAACATGAAGAGAGAGACAGAAAGAGAGAGAGAGAGAGAGAGAGAGAGAGAGAGAGAGAGAGAGAGAGAGAGAGAGAGAGAGAGAACTTTGATCTGCATTCAGACTCCATAGATCTTTTCTGGATGTGGATGGCATTTTCCATTCTGAGTCAATTCTAGAACTCTTGAAAGAGCTCCTGAGGTCATGATTCATGAATGTTGTATGAGATAAAATATTCTAAAGTTTGTTTTTTTTCAAATCATTGCACCCCTTCCTAATATTTGTTGTGAAGGTTAGGAAAGAGAATATTAGAAATCACTACCCTAGCCATACTCAGTTTCTTTCACATAGGTCTCATTGCATGGCTGAGGGTGAGGAGGGCACTTTTCGAAGTGGTTCTGTGCTGCACATCTCCTCAGTTGCCCTAGCATGTATTGATTCACTCAGTTATTTTTCTTATATACTCACTGGAATAACCCAAACCAAAGTCACTGCCTAACTCTGCAGGCCCTCTCACCTCATTCACCATTTCCCTCCAACACTGAGATCTCCACTCATTCCCTAGCAACCGTGGCTCCATATCTAAATAGTCATTTGATGAACATCAGTAATACAGTAACTGAAATCATCGGCATCTCTGTCCCTTTGAGAGTTCTAGGATAGATGTCCCTAATTCTAGCTACATATCTTCCTAGATCTTGACAAATGACCTCCCTCCTCCAGTCCTCTTCTAAGGTCCATTTTCTCTCTTGACCCCAGGGAGAAGCTGGGGGAAAACATCCTCCACTGGTTTTAGAGCAGGAATTGTTTAGCTGTTTCTGGGCTGTGTAGTGAGTAAGTGTGTAGTAAGGTGCTGACAGCCTTCTTAAGTGTTTCCTGGTCCAGAATGCTTCCCAGCTTCTTTTCATTGCTCCTTCAGACTAGTGTTCTTACAGAGAGCATAATAGAAAACCAACCCTATTTTTCCCTTAGTCTTCTCTTCTTATTGAAGGAAGGGGAATGGCTAAGGGAGGCCTTGGAAATGAGGAGATCTATTGGACAGGACTTTAAACTCAGAATTTTACTTTCTGCCTTTCTTATTCCTTCTTTCCTCCTCTGCCCCCCAACTAAGGTAAAGCCCTGAATTTGAAAGGCCTGCCTACAGGGATAAAAATTTGAACTCTTTTGTTTACCTTTTAAAGTCCTATACCACTTGGACCCAACCTACCTTACTCCCCCCTCCTATACTCTACTATCTGACCAACTGGCCTGCTTGCTGGTTCTCATACCATACTCCATCTGTCAACTGGATACCTTTGCACTGGCCCCCTCTTCCACATCTGGAATTCCCTACATTCTTATCTCCATTTTGTAGATGCCTTCTCTTTTTGTAAGGTACAGGCACCATGTTCTACAGGAAGCCTTTCCTAATCATTCTAACTGCTAGGGCTCCCCTCCTAAGCCATTTGTTATTTAACTCCCTTGTATATTTTTGCATTTATTATTTTATATGTATGTTGTATATATGTTGATTGATGCTGGGTCTGGAGTCAGGAAGACTTAAGTCCAAATATGGTTTCAGACCCTCTTTAGCATGACCCTGAGCAAATCACTTGTCCTCTCTATTTCTCAATTTCCTCAACTATAAAATGGGGATAATAGCAGCACTTCCTTCACAGGCTTGTTGTGAGTATTAAATAAGATTATATTTGCAGAGTGTGATAACTTGTAGATGCTTAATAAAAGCTATTCCCTTTCCCTCCCCCATTAGAATGGAAGCATCTTAAATTAAGGGATTGTTTAGGTCTTTGCACTTGTATCCTCATTGCCTAGCACAATGCCTGACAGTTTGTAGGTGCTTAATAGATACTTGATTGATGTCTCACTCACAGAGACAAGGCCTTTTTGACCTCCCTTAAGGTCAGAAGGGTGCTGATCTGTTCCTTTTCAGCCCCAGAACATGTTCTACACATTCACATCCAAAGAAAGTGAACTTAGGTTTTTATGTAATGAAGGAAAGGACAGGTGGGACTAGGCTTCAGCTTCATCCTTCTGACCCCAGTTCAAGGATAGAGTATGGCTCAGCTTTGCCAACACGGTATAATTTGCTGCTTCAAATTAACTGGCCAAGTGTCCCAGCCCCATATCCAAACTAAAACCTGGGTCAGAATCATCCTACTATAGGCCTTCACTGGGCACGTGAGGCCTCTGATCCCATTATCATTTTCCTCTACTCTCTTCCCATTAGCTCTCCTCTTCCATTCTGAGTTCAGGACCAGAAACACTGGTGAGCTTGCTGCTCTGGGGCTCCACAACAAAAATACAGGTCAGGGCTTGCCCTCTACTGCCTGCACTGTGATGCCTGACTAGTCCTGGTGGCCCCCAGTGGTATGAGTTCCACACTTGGTTACCTGCTATGTGAACCAGGTAAGTCCTTTTCTTGCTCCCTCTCCTGATGTCTTAGTATTATGTACAGCTGGACAAGAAATTCAATAGACCTCTCAGGCTATCAGGAGCAAGATGCTCTGTTAGGCAGACTTAGACTTTATCATTCAACTTGACTTAAAAGTATCAAGACTGTCTCTGCATATAGTAGCCCCAAAAGACTCTCAAATGCTTAAACTCATCTTGGTGGGCTAACTAGGGTTTTGTAACTTTCCAGAACTTTTAGCATTGAACTTTTAGAATTCCTATGCCCTATAAGAATAGCCAAATATGACGTGTCATGGACCATAACAAACCAATGGATGTATCTCAACAATGATCTAGCTTCCTCCATCAGAGGTGCTTCCCAGTCCAAGGTGATCCCTATCCTCTACTCCTAATTTGCGTATAATATAGGCTTTCATGTAGCAAATGTGTAGGGCTACATCTTAAACTCTTTGTGGTACTGTCTTTCTGTTTCCTCTGGAAAGTTGGCAGGGATATGATTTCCGGCTCCAACAGAACTTCTGGAATTAAGGGAATAGTCATTACAGCCTTCATGATTCTAAGTGATTTTCTTGCTTTAAGGACTTAGCAGTAAGTACATAAAGCTTCTGGAGTTGTACTTTAAATTTTAATTTTCAGAAATTTACTGATGCCTTTATCTCATAAACATTTCAATATCTCTCCCTCTGAATCCTTCCTTGTAAAAAAAAAAGATGAAAAAATGCTGATACATTACTCCTATCTGACTATGCACACATATACTTATTTATGCATATGCATGCATGTATATATGTGTGCTATATATGTGTATGTGTATATACATACATACATGAGTGTGTATGTGTGTACACATACACACACATATAGTGTCAGTAGTACCTCACCTTTCTTTTGGGGGTAAGAAGATAGGTTTCATTACCCATTATTTGGAATCTTCACTAGTTTTTCAATAACTAAGAGTACACTTTCATTTTTATGATTTTTTCCCATTGTGGTCTTGTATATCGTTATCTTGATTCTGTTTATTTCATGTTGCACGAATTCATACAAATTCATGCAAATATGTTCTTTTTTTGTTTGTTTTTTGAATTCTTCATTTCTTTTTGGAGAACAATTAATCAATAAATCAATCAATATTTATCAAAGTGCCCACCATCTGCTAGGCTGAGGATAGCAAGACAAAGTGTAAAACAATCTGTACTCTTAAGAGTTTGCATTTTATCGGGAAAGACAACAGGTATTTACAACTGTCTGTGTCCACACAGGTCCCTCTCTGGCAATAATTTTGATGTGCATGAAATCTTCTAGGTTTTAGAAAATGGTATGACATTTTATCTTTGTGTTGCATACTGTGGTACATGGTATAGGATGTTGATTTGTACCTACTTTCAGTCAAACTTCTTTTCAATTTGATGAACAGTTCTAGTTCTTCCCCTAGTAATTCATATTTTGGGGTTTATCAAACTGTAGGCTACTGTTTTTGAGTATTTATCACATATAACGTTTGGTCTTGATAGTTGTTTGCTCCATTAAGGAAATGTCCATGTATGTTATGTTTATCACATAAATGGGTAGTGTGCTGTCAAAAACTTTTTATGCATCTATTTATGTAATTACATAATATTTATTGTTTTCTTTTTGACAAAGTAAATTTAGTTCATAATTTTTCTAATATCAAACCAACTCTGCATGCATGTTATAAGTCCAATTTGGTTATAGTGTATTATTTCTTTGATGTCTTCTTGTATTTTTTCTACTAATATTTTAATCTTTTTTTACATTAATGTTCATTGGTGAGATTGGTCTATAGAAAAAGTTCTTTTTTATGTGTGTCATGGAATTCTTTGGCAGTCTGATAAACCTTATCAACTCTTTCCTTCCCAGAATAGTGTTTTTAAAGAAATAAAATAAAAAAAATATGGAATTACAGAGAAAAAAGTTGAATTGAATATAGTTGCCAATATGTTAGAAAAATAAACTGGATTAAAAATGCCTGGTATAGTTTTCCTCTTGTGTTTTCTTTCTTCCTGTTTCATTTATCAAGACCACATTTGTCTCATAAAAGGAGTTGATATTTTATATATATAAATTTTTTAATTCTATTTCTCTGGATATTTTGTACTTTATAAAGTCATGCATTTTATTTGTTGGTTTGTTGGCATACAAAGGAAAACAGTTTTTAATAGTTTCTTTTATTTCCTCCTTATCCATTGTTAGTTATCTTAACTTTTAACATGGTAATTTGGTTTACCTCTTTTATTATTAACTAATGGTTTGTCATGGGCATGTAGGTGGCATGGTGGATAGAGCACCAGATCTGGAGTCAGGAGGACCTGAGTTCAAATTTGGCCTCAGACACTTAATAGCTGTGTGACCCTAGGCAAGTCACTTAATTCTGTTTGCCTCACTTTCCTCATCTGTAAAATGTGCTGGCGAAGGAAATGGCATGCCGCTCCAGTTTCTTTGCCAAGAAAATCCTAAATGGGGTAGTAAAGAGTCAGACATGACTGAACAACAATAAATGTTTTCTCTATTTTATTATTATAATTTTTAAAAGTTTCTAGCTTTATTTATCAATTCAATGGTTTTTTAAAATCTTTCTATGATTTTTAGAATTTCTCTTTTTGTATCTAGTTGAGCTTATTTGATTTAGTGCTTTCCCATTTTTTAAAATTCTAATTCATTAAATTGCTTTTTTCTTTGTTTTGTTGATGAAAATGTTTGAAGAAATGCATTTTCCCCATTATTTTCCTTGGCTGCCTCTCAAAACTTTGGGGATATTATTTCATTGTTGTCATTTCCTTTCATAAGATTTTATATTTTCCCATGATTTGTTCTTTGAATAATATATTCTTCAGGGTTATATCATTTAATCTCTGTTTAAGTTTTAATACTTACTGCCAGCTCTAAATCACTATTGATTAGAGAAATGCAAATCAAAACAACTCTGAGGTACCACATCACACCTATCAGATTGGCTAACATAACAAAATAGGAAAATGATAAATGTTGGAGAAGATGTGGGAAAAATAGAACACTAATGCATTTTTGGTGGAGTTATGAACTGATCCAAATATTTTGGAGAGCAATTTGGAACTATGCCCAAAGGGCTATAAAAATGTGCATAGCTTTTGACCTAGCAATAGCACATCTTGGGCTGTATCCCAAAGAGATCGTAAAAATGGAGAAAGGACCCACATGTACAAAAATATTTAGAGTACCTCTTTTTATGGTGGCAAAGAATTGGAAATTAAGGGGATGCCAATCAGTTGGGGAATGGCTGAACAAGTTGTGGTATATGAATGTAATGGAATGCTATTGTGTTCTAAGAAATGATGAGCAAATGGACTTCAGAAAACCCTGGAGAGAGTTGTATAGACTGATACTGAGTGAAGAGAACAGAACCAGGAGAATGTCACACACAGTAATAGCCATGTTGTGTGATGACTAACTTTGAATAGGCTTAGCTCTTCTCATTAATGCATCTCCAAAAGTCTCATGATGGAAAATGCTCACATCTAGAGAAAGACTACAGAGTTTGAATACAGATCAAAGCATACTATTTGCTCTTCCCCCCCCTCTGTTTTTTCTTTCTTTCTTGTGGTTCCTCCTATTGGTTCTAATTTTTCTTTACAACATGACTAATGTGAAAATATGTTTGATAGGAATGTATATGGATAGCCTATTATCAGATTGCAAGGGAAGTGGGGAGGGAGAGGGAGAAAATTTAAAACTCAAAAGCTTATGAAAGTGATTGCTGAAAAGTAAAAATAAATTAATTAATAAAAACAAATTTCTAACTAAAAATACTTACTTCCAAATCCTTACTGATTAATTTTTATTGTGTTGTTTGAAAAGATATTTTTCATGATTCTGCTTTAAAGAATTTTTATGACTTTTTAATACTTTAGCACATGGTCAGTTTTTGTAATGGTATCATGTAAAGCTACGAAATATTTAGGCTCACTTTAAAAAAAGATTAAAATAAAGAAATTGAAGAAAGGTAACACTGTTTACAGCAGAAGAAAAAAAAGTATAACTTAAAAACACTCAGTTTTAAAAACAAATGTAGACAAATACAAATCTAACTTTTATAACTTTAAATATGAATAGATTAAACAGTCCAATAAAATGAAAAAAACTCATTATAGGAAAGCAAAACCTAACAATCTGTTGCTTGCAAGAAATACATATTAAAAACCAAAGACATATACAAAAAGAAACTGAGAAGACAAAAAAAATACTTTTCATCAAGTGAATAAAAAAAGCAGGAGTTGCCATCATGCTATCTGACAAAGCAAAACCAAACGTTCAAAAATAAACAAAGGGGAAAAACAGTGAAACTATATTATGCCAAAAGGAACCATAGACAACAAACCAATATCAGCAATAAGCATATATATATATATATATATATATATATACACATACATACATATGTGTGTATGTATATGTATGTGTGTATATGTATGTGTATATGTGTCTATGTATATATATGCATATGTATGTATATATGCATATATATACATACATGTCCTTAGTAAATAAAAAAGGAAACATTATTTTACCTTTAAGCAGATATAGGTGGCAATAGTGACAAGAAACTTCAATTACCCTCTATCAGTTTTGGATAACACTAACAGGAAGATAAACAAGAGGGAAAATATGGAACTGAACAAATTTCTAAAGAAACTAGATTTAATTTATGACATCTAATATACGAGACAGAAAAAAAAATACACATTTCTCTGTACCACATGGAACTTTTACAAAAATTGACCATGTCCTACAACAGCGAGGTATTATAAGTAAATGTAAAAAGGTAGAAATAGTCACTATATGCTTTACCATAATGCAATAATAATAAAAATTGATTTGGAGATCACAAACAAAAGATACAAACCCAAATGGAGCTTTCACAATGAAGTCTTAAATGATGAATGGGCCAATGAACAAAATCATGGAAACAATAACCATGTAAAAGAAAATGATGATGAAACAAACCAAAATTTCTGGGATGTAGGTAAAGCAGTTCTCAGGGGAAAATCATATCCTTATAATAATACAAAAAGACAATGGAAAAAGATAGGAAAAATGAACTGAATAAGCATTTTAACAAATAAATAAGATAAACACAAAAGAGAAGATATTAAAAATTAAAGGGAAATATATAAATTCAAAACAAAAAAAACTACAGGAATTTTTTTAAAAAATAAAACTAAAAGCTGGTTCTATGAAAATATTAATAAAATTGATAAACCCCTTAGCTAATCTGATTAAAAAGAGAGCAGAAAATGAAATCAATAAAATGGCAAATGAACAAGATGAAATCACCACAAAACCAGAAGAAATAAAAGGAATAATCATAACATAGTATGCAGTTATATGACAACAAAAGTAAGAAACAAGAGAATAGAGGGATATCTTTAAAAACATAAAATACCCAGCCAATCAGAAGATCAGATTGAGATGTTAAATAATCTGATCTTAGAAAAGGAAATAGATTTAGCTGTAAAGGAACTACCAAAAAAAAGTCTCTGGTCTTGATGGATTAATGGAAGAATTTTATCAAACTTTTATGGAATAATTAGTATCTTTACAAATTATTCTCAAAAATAAAGGAAATTCCCTGCAAGAATGCAAGAAAAATTAAGCGCCAAATGCTATAGGCCACTACCATTAATGAATATTACCCAAGAAAATTTAAACAAATTTTATAAAAGAGACTATAGTGATTTATCCAAGAAATCATTCATTATGACCAAGTGAGATTTATACCAGGGATGCAAGGATGGGTTCAACATTAGGAAAACAATCAACCTGAGCATGTTGAAAACCTAAACAACCCAAACCACATGATCATCTCAATAGATGCCAAAAAAGCCTGTGACAAAATACAATGTCTTTATTCTAAACAATCTATAAAGTATAGGAATAGAGGGACCTTTTAATATCATAAAAAATCAATCTAAAACCAAAAGCAAGCATCATATGTAATAGGGATACACTAGAACTTTTCCAATAAATGTGAGAGTGAAGTAAGGATGTCCACTCTCCCCACTATTATTTAATATAGTTCTGGAAATATCAAAGTGATTTTTCTAAAGCATAGGTCTGACTAGGTCATCTTCCTGCTCAGTGAACCTCTGGGGCTACCTGTTATCTCTAAGATCAAATATAGAGCATTCTGATTAGCATAAAGAGTTCTTTATGACCTGTCCCTATCCTACCTTTCCAGCCTTCTTACATCCTATGATCCAGCCACACTGGCCAGTTGCAGTTCCTCAAACATGATACTCAATCTCTCGTCTCCAGCTCTCTGCTCTGTCTTCTTTCTGGAATGCTATGGCTTCTCATCTCTCCTCCTTAGTTTCCCTAGCTTCCTTCATTGATCAGCTCAAAACACTGGTAATCCCTCCCCCTTCTGGATTATTTTCATCTGCTCTCTGTATAGCTATCTTGTATATATCTGGTTATTCACATGTTATTTTCTCCCTTAGAATGTAATATCCTTAAGGTTCCAGATTATTTTTTTTTTGGTCTTTGTGTCCTCAGTGTTTAAGCACACAGTGCCTAGTATGTGCTTAATACTTATTGATTGACTTACTTAAATTGAAGTATGCCCTAGGGAAAAGGGTAAAACCTCATAGTAGAAGCTTCAAATGACTAAAAAGTAGATCACATTGTCAGAATTTATCTTAAGATAAATGGTCCATTACCCTTAGAATCTGTTTGCCCAAATTCCCAATATGTCTTGCTTCCATGACAATAGATAGTCATGTGGTCAAAAGTGGTGCTTCTTTGACTAGGTTCAAAGCATACACATTGAATAATCTTGTAAGGTTTTCTCTAGCTAAGAGATGGCACAACAAGACAAAAAGACTTATATGGAAGGAAAGGAATTCAATACCCCAAAGATTACTAACAGCCTTGGCTGGCTTGTATGGCTTGAGCTTTCTAGCTCTTCCTTCTTATGCTGTATTTTACCTTGATATAAAGAATGAGATTGATTAATGTAGGTAACTCCATCAACTGATGGCCACCAAAGCCCTTCCTTAAAGATCAGTCTTTTCATTATGGCCTCAGTTTTCACTCCTATAAAAGGAAAGGATTGGATCTTTATGTTCCTTTAAAGCTCAACATCCTAGGATTTTAAGTTCCAGATTATTGAACTACAAATGGATTTATGGAATATATCTAATCCAGAAACTGGGCATTGCCTCTGGAAGATTTTACTTGCACTTATTTCCATAGGATATAGGCACTTCAAAGACTGGGCTCTTTTAGCATCAAATGTTATGGACAAATATCAAAGTTAGAAGTTGACACAAATATGCTACAATTCATAAATGAAAAGTGCCTAAAATTATGAGCATGAAGACTCCAGAGAAACATCGAGAGAGTTGTATGAACTGATACACAGTGAAATAAGCAAGACAAGAAGAACAATACGCGTAATGACTACCTCAGTGTCAATAAAAAGATCATTCAAAAGAAGCTAAACTCTGAGTGACTGAAAAACTAATAATGATCCCAGACAGTGAAAAATGAAATAGCTTTCCATCTTCTCAGCAGAGTAGCAGAGGATTACTGGGTCAGAATGTTCCATACATCACCTGATATGGTCACTGATTGGGTGTTTTAACTGAACTGATTTTCTTTGATCCAAAGAAGAGTTCAGTTCCTTGTTGGTGTTGGTTAGGGAATAGGGAAGGATTGTGGAGGGCTATTTCCAGAAAAAACTGTGATATGAAAGGAATATAATATTCATCAATATAACTTATTTTAAAAATGTAAATAATATGATTTTGTGTATTACTTTACAGAAAGGGGTTATATTTGAGATCTGTCTTTTATAGCATTATAGATTTAATACTAGAAAGGACCTTAGAGTCAATCTAGCACTGGCCCTTAATTTTATGGATGAAGAAGCTAAGACCCAGAATGCCTATGTACCAAAAGACCAATAAGGTGAATTTTTCTTGGGTTATAGCCAAGCACATCCCTGCAAAATCAAATTAGCCCAATGCTTAAATTTCCTGAAATAACTAGATATAAGTAACAAAAAAAATCTGAGAAAAGTGAGTGTGTCATTGTCACTGTATGTCACTATTTAGAATGAAAATAAAAACTATAATTATGCAGGTTTTCTAAATATAAAAATGTTTTAGTCATATAAATAAGAACTTTCCTCATTTCACCATGATGTTTAATGCTGTTTAGACATAACAGGGAGATCTCCATTTTTTTTTTTCGAGACTGAAGTGTTTTTGGTATTAAATATCAAAACAAGACAATACATTTTCTTTTTTCCAAAGCATTTCATGACTTTAATTTTACTGATTTCATCATGAAAGTGTGTACAGAACCACAAAATTCACATTTTTATATGACATATCTAGAATAACTGTCAATTGCTAGAGTAGATACTGTAGTCTGCACCATTACACATCGACGTAATTATATTAAGGAGTTATTAACATTTAATCTAAACTGAATTTTATTTCAATATGACACTTGCATCAGTGATCTTTGAGGGGTAGAAGGTACAATATTTGGTATCTGAATACTCACTGAAATCATTTCATATTTAATAGTACAGAGAAAAGACAAACTCATTCCATCCCTGAAATGCATTCTTATAATTGCCCCAGTTCCCATTTTATAATTCACTGAAATTTTATATCGGGGAGAAGGTACAACATTGGAATTCATTTTATACATGACATGGTAAATTTCAAATATTCTTAAATTCATATCCTGTAGCAAAGACTCAGTAACTATAGCAAAAGTGATTTAGCTCAGTGCATCCTCGAGGGAAGGAGATGGGAGAGAGAAGTTAAAGAGCATATTAGACTAGAAAGTCTAATAACACCATGATCTATTAGGAAACCTACAACAGGTCACACTGGAGCCAACAAAATATATAAAGGTACAAGTAAAGAAAAATGAGTCAAGTCTAGATAATGCCCACTACTAGATCTCCCGCACGGCTGAGTATGGATTACCATGTTTTCAATGTTCATGCATATGGGCTTCATTTTCAAACCCTATTAACCAACCACAGACTGTTTCTTTTTCTTCTTTCACCTTTCTTCTATCTTTCCTTCCTTCCTTTCTTTCTCTTTTTCTTTCTTTCTTTCTTGTTCTTTTCTTTTCCTTCCTTCCTTCCTTTCCTTCCTTCCTTCCTTCCTTCCTTCCTTCCTTCCTTCCTTCCTTCCTTCTTTCCTTTCTTCCTTCCTTCTTTTTCTTTCTTTCTTTCTTTCTTTCTTTCTTTCTTTCTTTCTTTCTTTCTTTCTTTCTTTCTTTCTTTCTTCTCTTTCTTTCTCTTTCTCATTTCTTTCTCTTTTTCCCTCACTTCCTTCCTTTCTTCCTTCCTCCCTTCTTTCCTTCCTTCTCTTCCTTCCTTCCTTTCCAAGTTTCTGTTTCTGTCTGCATTTCCCTTCCCCCATCTTTCTTCTCACATGCACAAACTTAAGTAGTTTCTTACATTATAGAATCACAGTATTTAGATCTAGAAGTGACCTTGGAGACTATCTAGCCCATCTTCTTTATTTTCAGATGACATAAATGAGGTCCAAATTTCAAACTTCACATAGACAAGGAGAAATCTTTCTAATAAAGAATTACATTTAAAACTGAATATATATGTGTGTGTATATCACAAAAGCATTTACATTATGTAATTCATATTTCAATACCAAGCCAGTACACATTCTCTTCTAAGGATAAACAAAATCTCTCATTGTCAGTGCCTTATTATGTCCTAAAAAAAATGTGCTTTTGATTCTTAGGTCAAGTAGACTACAAATGAAACTATTAGAGAACACATTCATGTATTCTACTGATCACAACATTGCTGCCTAACAGCAAATTTCAATTCAATACAATTTTGCAATTATTCATTAAAGCCTCCTGTGTGCAAAGCACTGTGCAAGGTTCAACATTCAAAAGAATAACAATTTCCATCATCTATTTTTGTGTTTTTATTGATAGCATCATTGCAATATGATGACTTCTAATGTTCATTGATTTGTTCTATTTTTTTCCAGTATTTTATCCCCCTTAGACTCAAGGAATTTAGGTTTTTTTTATGTTATGTTATTGACTTTTTGAAAAGTTTCACTGATAATTTGAGAATTAAAAATGTGATTATTTTGAAGATTAGAAAAATAGATAAGAAAATGCATTTTAGCTTTTTTCTACTTTTTTTTCTTTCATTGTCAAAGAAATTTGATTTAGTGGTAGCTTTGAGGCTTCTGTTAATTTGTTTAACCTTCTCTCTTACAACATTCCTTTTCTGTAACTGTGGGAATGGGGAGGTATCAATCCACTGTAAGTATCATTCCTGGAAGTAATGACTTATTGGCACCTCAGATAATGCTGTTATAGAATGTGAAACACTAGTTTGTTCACTTTTCAGTAGGATATACTACTCCACCACCTCCAAATGTCACTTTTCAATTTATAGAGCCCCAGCGAATTTAAAAAGGATGTTTTGTAGCACAAAATAAATGAGTATGAATAAGCAAGGGACATAGACTAATCAACATCATAATGTTTTGTTTTTATTTAAACCTATCTCTTCACATGCAATTTTACCTTTTGCTTTCTTGAAGAAGGGGACAATGGTGGAAACTTGGAAGTCCTAAAGCATTTCTTCTATACTCCAGAGGATGATAAAGATAATAGCGAGAATTTATATGGTGCTTTAAGACTTACATGTTGCTTTATATAGATTGTCTCATTTGATCCTCACAACTCTACAAGTGCTGTTATCATCCCCATTTTACAGCTGAAGAAGCTGGAGTTGAGAGAGGTTAAATGACTTGTCCAGGGTCACACAGGTAGTAAATGTCTGGGCAGCACTTGAACTTGTCTGTTTGACTCCAAGTCTAACATTACATCTATCCACTGCACCACCTAGCTGCTAGTACAAAGTTTATGAAGACAGCTATATAACTCATGTCTACCTGACTAAAAACTTAATACCATAAGGTCACATGACTATTTTTATTCATTGTGATGGTGGCTATAGCAACTACTTCCATAAAATTAGAGTTGAGTACCCTTCTTTTTGACTCTTGGCAAAATTAGTGCTTTTTTTTTTTTAATATCCTCCATGATGCTGGAAGTGTATTTTGGAGTATGTAGCTCTCATCTGTTCCTGTTTATCCTGTATATAGCTTACTTTGTATAAACGTGTTTGTATGTCATCTCCCCCATTTCATTGTAAGCTCCTTCAAGGCAGGACCTCTTTTTGTATCCTCATTGCTTAGCACAGTGTCTGGCAAATAAAAAGAGCTTAATAAATGTTGTTGAATTGAATCTATCTGAGAATTCACAGCATCATTTTGACTGTTCCAGTGGGAGAATGGATTTATACTCTTCCCTAATTATGCATTAAAGAGCTATGTTGAATAGAAATACAAATAACTTTCCATTTCTACAGCTTTTTGTCCCATCACTGGTCACATATATTTTATAGAATCACAGATATAAAGATGGATAGGATCTCAGAAACTGTATGGTTTAACTCTTGTTTTAGAAATGATGAAACAGAGATCCAGGGAGAATAAGAGATTTACCCAAGGTCATACAGGTGTTTCAAAGCAGGGATGGGATTTGAACTCAGGTCTTCTGACTCCAAAGACTCTACTGCACCACCCCACCTTCATCTCCATTTTAATATAAGGGTTTAATCAGTTTTCCCATTCACCTTACTTATGAGGTAACACGTAAGTTCAGCACAATTAGCAAAATATTTGTTTTGCTTGATGTCTTCTTATTGCATGTTTTCTCTGATCCACTTTTGGTAGCATCAATTTATGGCATGATACACATGATCAGCTTATAGTTATATTGAAAGTACATTGACTGCTTTTCACACCTGCACTTGCAATCAGAATGTTGAAGCTTGATTCTCAAAAAGCTCCTTACTGATGCTCCTTTTGCTTTTTTAATATCACTATCACTTCCCATGGATGTCATCCCTTTTTTTCCGACATAGAACTCTGCTTTAAATCAAATAAACATAGTCAAATAAAACAAATCAACACCTTAATCTTATTTGAAAATATTTGCCTCGTTCCACATTTGCAGTCCACAAACTTTCTAAAGAAGAGTGGGAGGCATGCTTCACCATCAGTCTTCTGAAGTCATTATTGGTCAGAGTTCTAGTCTTTTTTTTCCCTATTATATTATTGTAGTCATTATGTAAATTGCTCTCCTGGTTCAACTTTCCTTTGCTCTACATCGGTTCATATAAGTCTTTCCAAAGTTTCTCTGAATTATTATTTTCCTTTTCTGTGGTACAATAATATCCTATTACATTCATGTACCACATGTCGTTCAGATGGTCCTCAATCTCTAGTCATCAGTTTCCAGGAGTCTTCCCAGTACAGAAAGTGCTATTATCTGTATTTTAGTTTATATGAAATGTTCCTTTCTCTCTCTTTTTTTACTTCTCTTGGATATATGCCTAATATAGATTTGCTAAGGCTAACGTTATGTACTGTTTGGTGACCTTTTCTTATTTCACTGATATAGGGAATTCTAAGACACTAACCAATTAAGATTAGTACTTCTTCTGCAACTTACAGTCTTAGAGAATTACTGAGAGCACATACAGGTTAAACAACTTTCCCAGGGTCACATGGCCAGTCTATGTCAGAGGCAGGATTGAACCCAGGCCTTCCTGGCTTCAAAGTAAGTTCTCTATCCCCTATGCCATATTGCCTTTTGCCAAGGTTGGACCAATACATAGCTCCACAAACTTTGCATTAGTGTGTCTGTCTTCCTATATCTTATACGACATTGAAATTTTCATCTTTTTTAGTCTTTTCTAATCTTATACATGTGAAAGGTGACCTCAGAGTTGTTTTAATTTGAGTTATTCATATTATTAGAGATTTAGAACAGTTTTTGATAGTTTGTTTTTATTGCTGTCCAGTGGTTTTAGTCAGGTCTGACTCTCTGTGAACACATTTGGGGTTTTCTTGGCAAGATGCTGAAATGATTTGCTATTTCCCTCTCTAGTTCATTTTATAGATGAGGACCTGAGGCAAACACAGTCGTGACTTGTGCAAGGTCACATACCTAGTCAGTGTCTGAGGCTAGATTTGAACTCACAAAGATGAGTATTCCTGACTTTAGGGCCACACCTCATCCACTGCCCATTTAGCTGCCTTTTGATAGCTTATCTTTGCACTTTTGAAAATGGTTTCTTCAGGGGCAGCTAGGTGGCACAGTGGATAGAGCACTGGCTCTGAAGTCAGGGAGACCTGAGTTCAAATTCAGCCTCAGACCAAACATTTGACACTTACTAGCTGTGTGACCCTGGGCAAGTCACTTTACCCCAATTGCCTAAAAAATAGAAAATGATTTCTTCATATCCCTTAACTATTGGGCAAAGGCTCTTGCTCTTATATATGTACACTTGATCCTATCCCCATACATCTTCTCCATCAAATATCTCCCACTACTATTCCCTCTCTTCAATATCTCCCCTCTACTGGTTCTTTTCTTACTATCTACAAGGCTGTCTAACTATCCTTTAAAAAAAAATCACTCAGTGTTACCACCCCTTTATCAAAGAGCTCATCCTTATATACCAGCCGAAATTTCTGTTTTTTACAGCTAAGAAGTCTTTCTGAGAACAGTCCAAGTACACATCAAGGGTATCCTTGATAAAAATATGACAGGAATAGGTAGTCTTATACTGAAGAGTCTACAGCAGGCCACATTTTCATAACATCTTATAATTGACTGATAGGTTTAAAAATCATATGATCAAATTTTATCTTATTTGTTGAGGGTTTTTTTTAAAAGCATTTTTCTCAGTTAAAAAAAAGAGCGTTAAATACTTTTGTCAAGCAAGTACATATAGTAAAAATCATATGCATATAGTGAAGTAGACATAGCAAAATCACACAAATAGTAAAATCAAAATTACACGACAGATATGACCAAGATGATAGCTTAGTTCAACAATCTCCTAAGTTTTATCATAACTTGAGGCATAAAACAGAAAGACACTCTTACCTAAGATATTTTCTGGCATGGATGATGACCTGAGGAAATGCAAACAGAAAAAGGATTTCGTATTAATGATGCTTTCAAAATGTTCCTACTCAAAAATAACATTATACATACTAATTGAAATGATTCCTAGGATACTACAAAGTATTCTCAATTTAAAAAAAAATCCTTTGCCATTGAAAGAGTTTGGCTTAAACATCTACATCAGGAAAATAAAGTCATGAATAAATTACATTCCACAGATGTAACATAATGTGGCCCATTTAGTTAATTCATCAGTATGTGTATCTGTGTGTGTGTGTGTGTGTGTGTAGTGTGTGTATCTATTAATACACATATCTCTTGGATAAGCTTTGCTTATGGACAGTGAGTTGGATCCAAAGTTGCATAGGACAAAGAAATCAGGCTGAATCGCATCTAGGAAACTGGACAGTCGTTTTCAATGAGCCTAAGTTGTTAGAAAATCCCATTTGCTGTCATTGCTGTTACAAAATCTCACCTTCTAAATACTAATATTCTCCCAGACATAGTGTCTATCTAAAAGTCATTGAACACTATGTTCTTAAATGAATCAAAATTGGACCTGACCCAAAAGGGCAATGGAAAAATGTTTAAAGGGAAAAGGAAATGAAGTAGTCATGCAATAAGAGTAAGAAATAAAATATAGATATCCAGCACTCTATAAAAAATGAAAGTAACAAGAGGAAGGTTCACAACATAAAAGGATCTTCCATGGAGAATTCATGGAATGATATAAGTAACTATCCTACAGGATGACACAGTACGATGGGGTAGGCGTGTGGAATGGAAGAGGGAGTACCCACACTGATGTGATGGTAGAGTTATCTAAGTATACCAGAATGCACTTTAAGCAAACTATGGACATTTCACGTGACATCCTTTTGGACAAGATGGAGAAACAGGAGGATTGGATGAGGATAGTGTATGGGTTTTGACCTGGATTAATAAGTATCCCAAAATTAATCATTGGTGTCAGATTAAAGTAAAGTCTCAGTGATCTCTCCTTTGCTTTAGTCCACATAATTATTGTCAATGATATATATAGATATATTGATAGATATACATATATATATACATATATATATATATATATATATATAATGTTTATCAAATGTATAGCTGAAAAAAAGAGAGATAGATAATATACTCAACAAAAGAATTAGTTTTGCTGTTTGTCCTTCATTCAAAGAAGACCATGACATCAGGAGGGTGATGACATGACATCACGTCAGAAGCCTCATTTTCTCCCCCGGAGCCATCTGGTCTAGTGGCAGGATATAAATCAGGATGACTGGACATGGCCCTGGATGCAGTGGGAGACTTTGGCCTTTTTAAGCTAAGATCTTTTAATAGGTTTCAGTTTGTCGGAGGCAATGCCCATTCAGTGATTAAGTAAGAAATGAAACAGAGAATGGACTCTTCACTAAGTTTAAAAAAACAACACATCAATCTGGGAGGAAAACACCCTCAGGGTTTCTGGCCAACATAGAAACAATTGCTACTTACATTCACTTTGTGCCGATAGTAGCCCAAACAATGACCAAGTGGGGCTTGGACTGGGACCAATGAGAGCCACAGTGATTTTGGTTTAAGGCATGGTCCTTAAGAAAGAAATCTAGCCATTAAACCCCAACATATCTTGTGAGGTTTCAGCAGTCAAAATTTACATTCCTTTGGGCAGAGGGCCCACATGTAAGGGTTCCCAAGTGGACAGAGGTAGGAGGGGGAGGAGCAAAAGGAGGAGGAGGAGGAAAAAATAACAGCATTGCTCAACTGGAACTGGCATGTTGTGTCCACCAGGGAGGGTAGCTACTACTACTCACAGATTGTTGTTTGTCCTTCATTCTGTAAGAGGACCAATGACATAAGGAAGGTGATGTCTTGACTTGCAAGTGAATTGGATTTAGGTGAGGCAGAGCTATACAGAATTATCAGGCCCACTCTCTCCTCCAGAGTCATAGGAATTCAGTGGCAAGACTTAGGTCAGGAGTACTAGTGTCCTGGGTTCAAACCCAAGTTTTACCACTTAATACCTATATGACTTTTGGCAACTCAAAGTTCTCTTGACCTCAGTTTCCTCATAAATCAAATGAGAAGATCAGACTAGACTATTTCTAAGATACTTTCCTGTTTTAAAATACTATGAATAGGACCAGATATATTTATTCATCCAGTTCCACTGAATTTACTCACTAAGCTCAGTATGGGATAAGTGGCAGACTTAATTAAAGAGAAAGCCTTTTAACTTACCCTGCCCCATTTCTGAGTAAATTTAACTTCATGACCCTTGACGTTGTATGCTACATATATCTAAATTGTATTAGAAATAGGGATATTTAGATATTATCTCAGTTTTCTGTCTCTATCCAATTCACTTAATTTAGCAAAGTCATTTCTTAATTGTATTAATTTGAAATCTAAAATCCATATTCATTGTGTCAAGGCACATTCCACATGAATGACTACCACAGTATTAAGCATGTAGTAAATGCTCAATAAACACTTAATTGATTGACTCAGACATCATGGGATACACAAAGAAAAAACAGGAGGGAAAACACCGACTTGTTTCCTGGAGACAATTTTGAGAGGAAAAATAAAAAAAGACTGTGCAGATAGTAACTGGGAAGAAAAGACATGACCTGAGTACGCCTTCTTAGAGTAAAGGAACAGTCTGGATACCTTCCAGGGAATCAGACTGAGAATGCCAAGAGGTGTGTGGGACAAGAATCCAGAGCAAGTCAGAGTTACAGTCTGAAGCCAGGAGGCCTGAAGGTCAAGGCCAGGTTGCCACCTGGGGCAGAAGGCTTGAGTAAAAGTCTAGGACTAGCAGGTACAAGTTTGAGAGCCAGAGCCTGGGACAAAGGCCAAAACCTGGATATCATACGTGAAGACTGGCTGTAGAGGAATTTTGGAAGTTTTCCATTTCACTGATCCAGACATCTGGCTATGTTTCCCCTTTTTAGAATTCACAGGATCCTAAAATACTAGAGGTGAAAAGGATCTATCTAAGAGGTAGTAGCATTTTAGTATAGTAGCATTTTACAGATGAGGAAACTGAGGTCCACAGAGTTTATTAAGTGATTTGCTCCAAATCACACAACTAGTTAGCAGCAGAAGTGGAACCAGAAAGTACATTGCCTGATTCCCGGCCTGACTAGAGTTGCTGGTGGTTTTTAACATGGAGATCTGTGAACTTCGGGGGGTGGAGTGGGGTTGTGAACTTGGGAGTCTGTGAACTTCGATGGGAAAAATGGCATCTTTATTTCCTATAACTTCTAACTGAAATTTAACATATACTTCAATTTTTAAAGTAGACAACAAAACAATATTCTGAAAAGTTATCTGTAGTCTTCATCAGATGGCCACAGGGGTCCATAGTACACAAAAAAAGTTAAAAGGTGCTCACCCATTAGGATGCCCTCTCCTTTTGCATTTCCTTGGCTTTTTCTCTCACCACTGGGGCTACTCAGACTCCATATGACAGGCAAGCAAGAACTCATCACTGCCACCATGCTCTAATAGGGCAGTCAAACAGGAAGAGCTAAAACTACCTGTAATTGTTAGATGATATGCAAGTAACTAACTCTAATCCTTCCAGTGAGATGGAGGACCATGTGATAAGAAAGAGAGAAAGAGAGAGAGAGAGAGAGAGAGAGAGAGAGAGAGAGAGAGAGAGAGAGAGAGAGAGAGAGAGAAAATCTTATCCCTCTTAGGCTGATTTCCCCTATAGAATTTTAGGTTATAGGCATAAGCCAGGCTTGTTGAAATCTGTTCTCTCTAAAGCTACAGTGTAAGTCTCTACCTGGAGCCTCTGAACATATGACAGTCTTCCAAACTAGCAGACTTATATTAAAATAATTCTTGTTTCTCATGTGGACGCCACATATGGGCAACTGTAACAGCATTATTGAATGATGACATTTGATTTGGGGCCACATTTTTCTGAATGAGAATATAGTTGAATATTTGTCCACAGTTGTACAAACTCCACAGGACCCTAAAATATAAAGAAATTTTAGAAAATTTAATTAGCATTCTCTGATTACATTACAATTCCTGCAGAAACCATGGTGCCTTAGGATGGAGGCATCAAACACAGAGCCCAGTGGCCACATGAGATCAGCGACAATCCTAAGTGCTTTTTGAAGCAGATTAAAATATAATAAGAAATACTTAACAAAATAAATAAAAATACAATAGAATATAGATAATGTCAATATGTGATTTTCTAACTTGATATTCTGTCCTCAGGGATCCTTATATATTATTTAGTGTCCCTGTTTCTATTTGAGATTGACACTGCTGCTCTGGTTTACAGAACATTTTTAAGAGGTAGGAAAAGCTTTTCTACTTGTGCTCTGTAACCTTTTATTGTATGGCTTGTCTCTAAAACAGGGATACCAGGAAGAATGAAAAAATAACGGTTGTCAAAATATTTTGACTTAATTATGTATTTTTCCATGGATGCCACATGAGGCAAATCCTTGGAGGATCAGGGTTTAGTGAGCCTGCAAGGCAAAATACCCATATTTAATCACTCCTTTTCATATCTGTGGTACTTTATGAAGGCTGGGGTCCCTAACTTTGGGGATTCTGCATCCCAACAGTGCAAAATGGCTCCTCTTTTAGCAAACATGGATGATATATTGCTGAAATCTAATTAATGCCTGAAAGCTAATATATACCGCCCAGGTACTGAACAGCCTAGTTACTTTGTTACTAACAAAATGGTCTGGTTGGCCCTCTTGCAAGCTCTAATGATGAAGTTGCAAACTCTCTAAATCACTCTAAATTTAATGGGAGGTAGCAGGGAGGGGAATCACTTCTCTGATCCTTTGACTTAACTCTTCATATCTTTCTAGATTATATAAGGGGATAGCATACTTGCTCCTCCTAGTCATATTTGGGGAAGTTAAGCATGCTGAACTTAGTCAGAAGATTGTAGATCTAAATTCCACCATAAATATTTGCTAGCTGTGTGACCGTGGGTAATTCATTTTTACTCTGAACCACAGTCTGCTCAGGCAATTAGGTAGCTAGGGGTAACAAGGCATAGAGTGATGAATTTGGTGTCAAGAAGAGCTGGGTGCAACGTCTTACAGGGGAAAGTTGTTTAACAACTGGCTTATTTTCAGTTTTAACTTACATTATTATCATTTTTTTCATCACTTCAAATTTAGAATCTAGGTAATCAACAAAATAATAGATCAAACCCAGATTTATAGGATTTGCCAATTTCAGAGGTATAAAGTCTCGTCCTTGTTCATATCTGACTCTTAATGACCCCATTTGGGGTTTTCTTGGCAAACATAAGAGAGTGGTTTCCCATTTCCTTCTCCACCTCATTTTACAGATGAGGAAATTGAGGCAAACAGGGTTAAATGACTTGCCCAGGGTCACATAGCTAGTAAGTGTCTGGGGCCAAATTTGAAGTCGGGAAGATGAATCTTCCTAACTCCAGGCCTGGAGCTCTCTCCACTGTACCACCCAGCTTCCTGTAAACCCTCATGCTGAAAAACAATCTGTTCACTTGAGCAGCTTCAAGGTGGTTCCAGCACATCCCTGCCTAAGTCCCAATCCTTCTTCAGGTACTTGCTAGCTGAGTTAGCCTGGCCAAGTCATTTATGCTTGCAGCCTTAGTTTCCTCATCGATAAAATGGGAATAATAATAGCCCCTGACACACAAGGTTGTCATGAAGATCAAATTAGATAATATACATAAAATCTTTGCAAATTTTGATGTGCTACATCAATATTACTTATTATTAACTATTTTTATTATCTTTTAAATGGGGATAATAGCCTTTTCTTCATATCAATAAAACAGGGATAATAAAAAGTCCATCCTTATTGTGAGCATGAGATGATCTATTTAAAGTACTTTGCAGGGGCAGCGAGGTGGCACAGTGTATAGAACACCGGCCCTGAAGTCAGGAGGATTTGAGTTCAAATCTGACCTCAGACCAAACACTAGACACTTATTAGCTGTGTGACCCTGGGCAAGCCACTTAACCCCAATTGACTTAAAAAAAAAGTACTTTGCAAACTCGAAGTACAATATGAATATGAACCATCATCATCAGCAAGAGTAGTAGCCAGAAAAATGGGGGAAAAAATTGTCTCTTAAAATGGAAATTAACCTCTTAATAAAAAATATTTTGGCATGTACAAAATATGTTAGCATTTTTGCCTTCTCATTTAGAATTGATAAGCTGCATAATAATTATATAGTTTTTTCCCAAGTCTTTAAAATGACACCAATATTTCTATTGTTTGGTACCCCAGATTTAAGCAAAGGGGAGAAAGGTATGTCTCACATGGATAAACAAGAAATCATTATTAGAATTATAAATAAAAATTCAAGTGGTGTAGGGGTGGGCTCTTGGCACCAAGTTGAATTGTTTGTTTTGTCTATTCTTTCTTGAGAGAAATATGATTCTATTGGTCTGTCAACTCAGCAAACAAATTTGGAAATGATTACTGGCCTGCCTTCTGAGTGCAGAGCCAAAATTTTCAAATAAGTAGTTTAGGAATTGGTGAGAGAGTGTATGTGGGTGCTTGTATGTGTGTGGGGTATGGCTCATGGTAGCTGTCTTCAGGTATTAAAGTCTGTTGTATTAAGGAGGGGAAAAGTTAACCATGAGGTGTTCACCAAGTTTCTGTCTTGCATTCTCTTCTGTTGCCCCTCTATTGTTTCACTTGGTGGCTTGGTGATCTTATCAGCTCTCATGGATTCAATTATCACCTATCTCTATGTAAGTGATTTTCAGATCTATTTATCCAGCCACAACCTCTCTCATGATCTCTACTCTCTATCTCCAACTGCCTATTGGACATCTTAAACTGACTTAGATGTCTTATAGACATCTTAAATTCAATATATGCAAAAAAGGAATTTGTTATACTTCTAAAACTCTCCCATCTTCCTAACTTCCCTATACTATAGAAGGAACCACTATCCACCCAGTCACTCAAACTCACAACCTGGGCATTATTCTCAACTCCTCATTCTCTATTATCTTGCCATACCCAGTTGCCAAGTCTTGTCAATTCTATCCTTATAATAGCTTTACTGTAATTCTCTTTCTCTTCTCTGTTAACTTCCATCATTCTAGTACAGGCCTTTGTCACCTCAAGGCTGGACTACTACAGTAGCTTTTTGATTCCTCTACCTGCCTCAAGTCTCTCTCCACTTCAATTCATTCTCCATTCAAGATCAAAATGATCTTCCTAATATACAGGTCTGATCATGTTACCCCCTCCCTCCATTCAATAAACTACAATGGATCCTTATTACTTCTAGGATCAAATATAAAATCCTCTGTTTGGCTTTTAAAGCCATTCTTAACCTGGTCCCTCCTTACCTTTCAGTCTTCTTTCACTTTACTCTTTGCCAAACACTCAGTGATATTTGCCTCCTTGCAGTTTCTGTCACAAAGCACTCTATCTCCAAACTCTGAGGCATTTTCACTGGCCAAGTCTCCCTTGGCTAGAATGTTCTCCCTCATCTCTGCCTCCAGGGGCTTCTCTGGATTCCTTTTCCCCAAGCTTTCTTGAAATAGCACCAAAAAGCATTGATAATAAAACTCATTGGGATTCAAATCAAGCTACTTGATCTTGCCTTAAACCTGTGTCACTCTGGCTCTCACTGATTGGCGACAATAGGTCCCAGCCCTGGCCTCATTTGGTCATTTTGTTGGGCTTTGTTGGCTCATAGTGAGTGTAAATAGCAACTGTTTCTGTTTTGTCCAGAAACCTTAAGGGTCTTCCCCTCCCAGACTGATTTGTTTTTGACTAGGTAAAAGAGGCCATTTTTGTCTCATTTCTTAAGTGGCCTTAATCATTGAATGGGTGTTGCCTTAGACAAACCGAGACTTGAAAAGACCTTAGCTTAAAAAGGCCAAGGTCTCCCACTGCACCCAGAGCCATTAGACCCATATGACTCTGGAAGAGAAATTGAGGCTGGGGACTCTGCATAGCCCTTACTTAAATCCAACTAATTTGCAAATCAAGACATCACCTTCCTGATGTTATTGGTTCTCTTCCAGAAAGAAGGACAAACAACAACAAAATCCCACCTTCTGAGAAGCCTTTCCCAATCCCTTTAATGCTAATGCCTTCCTTCTGAGATTATTTTCAAATTCTCCTGTATATCTTTTGTTTGGATATAATTGTTTGCATGTTGTCTCCCCCTACTCCCTTACTCTGAAAGCATATTTAGAGGAAGGATTGGTTTGCCTTTCTTTTTATTCTTAGTGCTTAGCAGTGACTGGCACCCAGGTGCTCAATAAATGCTAATTAACCTGACTTCATTTCCATTTCATCCCGGAGGATAAAACCAATAACAATAGGTAGAAGTTGTCAAAAGGGGGCAGCTAGGTGGCAGTGAATAGAGCTCTGACCTTGGAATCAGAAGGACCTTAGTTCAAATCCAGCCTCAGACACTTAACACTTACTAGCTGTGTGACTCTGGGCAAGTCACTTAACCCCTTTCACCTAAGCCAAAAAAAAAAGTTGTCAAAAGGCAGATTTAAACCGGATATCAGAAGAAACTTCGTAACAGTCAAGACTTTCTAAAAGTGGGATAGTCTGTTAAGAACAATGGTAGCTTCCCTCTCTTTGAACGTCTTAAAGAAGAGGCTGAATGATTACTTGCTGGGTATATTATGGTGGGGGATCTGCTTGGTGGCACAATGGATAGAGCTCAGAATTTGAAGTCAGAAAGGCTTTGCAAAACTTAAAATGCTGTTGCTGCTACTACTGAAATAGTTGGTCACAAAGGTCCCTTACAACTCTCAAATTCAGTGATTCTGTAATGAAGAGAGTGAAGATATGAGAGCCTGAATATTGTTCTATGTTTTCTAGATAGGTTTGCCCTTAACTTGCAGCATTCAGTTCCTTTACTAGCTTTCTTACCTAAGGATATAACTATTTCTACTCAACTTTTTTTTTCCTATTGAGGTGTATGTGATTGCATTCACTGATTAGTATTTGGCTTCTCCTACCCTCCCCACAGAAACATACTTCTCAGAGTTGCACAGAACATGAATAAGGACCTAAATTCATTTTGCTATGTATATTAAACATGCATTTTCAACTACTTTGACTTGAGTGATGAGTGAAGCAAATGGAAATTAACACAATGAATATTTTAAAGCATTTAACAATGTGCAAACTATTTATGAAATTATTTCTACATATTCATCCTCTGAATTTATTTTTCCCCTGGGCAAAAATTATCAGAGCATGATACTCTGTTAAAATTGGAAACCCGCTTGCCTTTATGTTTAATGTGTCAATATTGCAATTAGCAATCAATATCTAATTGCATTCTGCTTGGAAAGGCATTATTAATGTGCCATTAGCCCCCAAACTCTTTTGGCCTCCTCTTCAAAAGTGGGCACCATTAGGCAGGATGATCAGACTGGAATAACAGTTTCCTACGGAATTATAGGGTAGGCTTGTTTTGATTTTCTGGACTTTTTGAACGCTAAGTTTGGGTGATAGTGTAACCTAGCACAGAGATTAGAAAATGACACCTACAGCTTCCCCTTAAACCTGAAGGAAAAGTTTGAGAGTAAATTCTAAATCCTAATCAAACATTAAAGTTACTTTTTATTCCACTCAAAAAAAGTCTGAGATGGAAGCTGTTAGGAAGGTGATGTTGAACAGACACCAGAATGTTTCCTGGATGGTGAATAAGACCCTGACCCATACATGTGACCCTGATATCCAGTTCATTCTGCAGAATGTAAAATGGAAGCATGTACACCCTTTTTGTCCCTGGCCAACAATTTCTGCTGTACATGTGGGTGCTCTGCCTTCCAGATCTTTAAGAACCAAAGAAACATGTTATTCTCTCTCCTCTCTTCTCCTCTCCTCTCCTCTCCTCTCCTCTCCTCTCCTCTCCTCTCCTCTCTCTCCTCTCCTCTCCTCTCCTCTCCTCTCCTCTCCTCTCCTCTCCTCTCCTCTTCTCTTCTCTTCTCTTCTCTTCCCTTCTCTCTGTTTCTGATTCTCTGTCTCTGTCTCTCTGTCTCTCTCTCACCTCACTATGGCCAGAAGTCCAGATACCAGATAGCACAGGTCACTCTATTTTTCCACTGTCTATCCTCATATAAAGGACAGGTGCCATGAATAATTTCACTCTCCATTCTATTTCTTTCATCAACTGCTTCTTTTGAGAACTTTCTAGTACCACATGGCTCAAATTTCTAGGTTTAGTCTCTGAACACTTTAAGTACAATGAGATAAATGCAATTTCATGTTTCCTGTGCATCTACTATAGACATGGTTTGGTGTTTAGAGTTTGATATTAAAAAGTCAATTCTCAATACAAATAAGACCTGCATATTTGTATTATTTTTTGGTTGCACATGTATATTTACGAAATGTAATCTTTCAGAAAGATCCTAACATGGGAGATTTATTGGTGGCAGGGACAAGGTAAGTCTGTTGGAATGGCTTTGTCAAGAAATCTCAGATCATATGTTTTGGATGGTTGATTCCTAAGGCAGATGCTCTTAATCTTTTTGTTTGTTTGTTTCATAGTCCCCTGTGTCTGAAGAAGTCTATGGTACATTTCTAATAATGATGTTTTTAAATGAGTAAAATAAAACACATAGAATTACAAAGGAAGCCAATTACATTAAGACAGTTTTGAACGATTAGTAAACCAAGTTCAGGGCTCTAGGTTAAGAATCCCTATAGGTTAAGAATCTAGCTCACAGATTGGGAGCTAGAACAGAACTTGGAGTCCACCTAATCCAAAGCAAACTTGATCAAATATCCTCTGTACAATATGACTAACAAGTAGATGCCTAGCATCTGCCCAAAGACCTAAAGCAGGAGGGTGAGGCTCGTTAGTTCCCAAGAAAGCCCATTCCAGTTTTGGAGAGTTGTGGGGAATTTTTTCCCCATACATTAAGTCTAGATCTGTTCCTCTGCTACATCAACTTATTGTTCCCAGCTCTACCTTTCTGGGGACAAGCAGAATAAGTTAACCCTTTTATTCTACCAGAAAGACCTCTACATGCTTGAAAGTAACTATCTTCCCACTTCTCCCTCATTCCTTCCAATTGATTTTTCTATTCTAGGCTAAATATATTAAGTTCCTTTAATTAATCCCCATATACTATAGTTTCGAGCTCTGTCACTTTCCTGGTTACCCTATTCTGGATAGTCTCTTGCTTGTCTATGGCACCCAGAGCTGACCACAGTACTCCATTTTGGGGCTAACCAGAGGATAGAGCAGCAAGCCTATGTTCTAGACACTGCCTCTTAGTGGAGTCCAAGATCACCTTATTAATATTATTTTTTGGCTTCCATGTTACCGTATTTATCCAGATAGGTTTAAAAAAAAACCAATTCTTCCCCCTTCTTGAATTTTGGCTCTTTATTGGCACTCTTATTCTTTTTTCTCCTCAAGTTCAGGGATAGCCTTGGATTTGGAAGAAATATCCGTAGCAAAATGACAATGAAATAATAGTATTAGGACATATAACCTTTCTTAGATATTATAGAGATCTCCCTCAACCCAAGTAGACCTTCAAGATTATCTAGGCCAACTCCTTCAATTTGTAGATAAGAAAACTCAAGGCCAAACAAGTGATGTGACTTGCCCAGAGTCACAAAGCTAGGACATGGGAAAGTCTGAGTTTGATCATTTCTGACTCTCAGTTCTACAGTCTTCTCATTACAACAAAACTGAGTATTTTTGAGTACCTTGCACTTTTCAAAGCATGTCACATCAACTCTCATAACATCTAACAACATTTGCTTCAAGACCAAGTAGGCATCATCATGACCCTTTTATAGATGAAGAAATTTATTCACAGATCACTTAAACAACTTATTTGAGGTCATAGAACCAGGTGGAAAACTTAGGTCTTCTCACTTTAAGCTTCATCGTGCTGCCTTTCTCATCTCCATTGGTTGAAGGCACTAGGCTGAAAGCATTAGGATTACGAGTTAGTTGAGTATGGGATAGTCAGGCAAAACTGAACATTTTCATGTCAATTACAAAGTGAACAAAAGTTCTAGAAAGTTAGGGAAGAAAGGCTTTTCCTTTGTTTCTTAACCATTTCTTGGGCTTAACATCTTTAACATGATTAAATTTTGCATATTCTTCAAGTTATTATGAAAATTTCCCCTTCATCATTTCTCCCCTTCTGATTTGTGGTTTCATTAATGCTCAGAACTCCTAGTGTAGAAATCTCCACCATGGATTCATATGGACAACTATTTTGTTCTGTACCATCTTAGACAGTTGCCCAGGATCAGAGTGGTTAAGTGATGTGTTCATAATAACACAACTAATATGTGAGGAAGCAGGACTTAAAGCCAAGCCTTCTTAACTCTAAGGCTGGACTTTTATCGACTATGTAACACTCCATCTCCATCATGTCTTACAGAATTTATTTATACTTTTGAATGCAAGTTCTTTGAGAATCAGAACTGTTTAGCTTCAGACTATGTATCCCCTGTACCTAGAACAGTGCCCAACAAATAGTAGGCACTTAATAAATGCTTGTTGTTTTCCAGGTAACATGAAAGGCCTAACTTGATTATCTATGAGATGGTCATCTAGGTGCCACAATGGATAGAAATATGGACTTGAAAGTTGCAATCTTGCCTCGAATTATTGTTGTTTGCCCTTTCTTCTCTTCTTCCTGATTTCATATCTGGCCTCAGACACTAGCTATGTGACCCTGGGCAAATCATTTAATCTCACATCACTTCAGTTTCCTTACCTATAAAATGAGGAAGTCATCCTTAATGGCCTGTATGTTCCCTTCCAGCTCTAAATTTGTGATCCTAAGAACCATTCTAGTTCTAAGCATATTATCTCTATCCCCGCACTTTACTCCCCATAAAATCCAACTCAATTCAATTCACAAATGTTTATTGAAAACCCTGTGTGGTTTCAGGTATTATGGGAAAATAAAATAACTAAAATAACATAGTCTCTGCCCTTGCAGAGTTTATAATAAAATTCTAAAGATGTCTTATAAACATAAAATACTGAAAGGGCAATACAAGATAGGCAATACATAGGTGCTTAATTGTTTGACAGACAGTATTATATGAAGTCAGAAAGGAGAGATGATTAAAAAAAAGACTTAATGGAGGCATCTGAGCTAAAGCTGAAATTTGAAGAGTTAGAAAAATTAAAGTGGAGGAAGGAGAGGATTCCCTAGGAAATATATGGAACAAGAGTGTGAAGGAACATGGAATATCTGGGGTGGGGGGAGTAGTAAAAAGACTGGCTGCACTGAAGTATATAGTATGAGTTGGAAAGTAGTACAAGGTAAGGCTGGACAGATAAGGCTGAGTCAGACCATGGAGGACTTCAAATACCAGAATTTCATCTATCAGAAAATAATTGACAGAGTTGAATATTATAAGTGAAAGGCATATTTGAAATCCCATTCCTGAGGTTATTTAGTTTCACCCAAACCCCTTGGGACTTCTCTAAGGGAAGTGAAGAATTCTGGAAAAAAGTGTGTGTATGGGATCAAGTGTTAATGTCAACTTGATCTGGTATCTGGTGATCTGGAATCTGGTATCTTGGTGAAGAATAATAGGAACCCCTAGAATTAGTTGGGTTTTTATAAGGCCTTTGGTTCTGAAATCTCTCATACTTATTTCCAGTGTGACCTTGGGAAATCATTTAAGTTTAAGCATTAGCTTCTTCACCTGTAAAATGATTAGGTTGGACTAGATTGCCCATGAGGTCCCTTAAAGCTTGACTCCTATGCTACTACTATTTTCTAGTATTTTTATAATATGTTAAGGTTGCCAAAACACTTTAACCATGTTACCTTTTTTGGTCCTCACAACAACCTTATGAAGTAGGTGCTAAAATCCCACGTGTTTTACAAATGAAGAAATTGAAACTCTCAAATGTTAACTGACTTACCCAGGGTCATACAACCAGTAAATGTCTAAGGCAAGATTTGAACCAGTCTTCCTAACTTCAAACTCAGCACTGTATTCACAATCCTACATAGCTGCCTCTATGACCCCTTGATGCTCATCAAAATCTAATTCATTAGCTATTTCCAAAACCAATCTACTGCTGAAGGAGTTGAAGGTCTTAAACCCAGTCCAAGAAAAAATAGTTTGTCTAAGAAATTTAGTAAATGAACATTCAAGAAGGGGTTTTTTTTGTGTTTATATGTATATGTTTTTGTTTGTTTATATTTTTATTGAATATCTGCTATGTACGTAGAACTGAACTAGGAATTACAGGGGAGATGAATGAAATTAAAGATATGACTTTGCCTTCATGGAAATACTCAGGATTATTTTCATAAGAACTACCTTCCCTATTTCCCAAGTTGTGACTCCTCCTGTCATTCATATTTCACCTTTTTGACAGTCTGTAACTGAGCTCTTTGGAAACATTGGCCTAACATAAACAGATTGGTCAGAGACAGACTTAATTTACATTGCTTCCCAACTCACCAAGGTAAATATAAGCAAATGAATGAGATATTCAATAAATAGAGCCTTCTTTTCAGCAAAGTCAAGTGATATGTTGGACAGCTCTGGTACTCTGTGGGACTTGAGCAAGTGATGACCTGGCATCAACCAGGCACCGCCACCTAGTCTTTCATGCCAGTTTTCCAGTCTGTCCTCATCTGTCACTTTAAGCTGCTATCATTAACATCACTGATATGTTTTAGTTTATGTGGTAAATAGGGTAATGGCCAAATGAAAATCCACATTACACCCCAGTAACTGAAACCTAGGCAAATCTGAGAAGTTTCTAGGATTCATAATATATTTTCAAACTGACATGTTGCAAGAATCAGAATGATGAAGAAAATCTATAGCTTCCTTGAAAAACACATACACAGCCATTAAAAAAAACCAAAACGATTGAGCAGTCCTTCAGCAATGCACTTGGGCTTCTAAACAGCTGTGCTGATGTTAGAAAACACAAGAGAGTTGGGCTGAGCAGTCTTTTCTTCTGCCATTCAGCCAGCCCAGAACAGCACATGAGAAAGTGTGACCATTCCAAGCCACTGGCAATGACTCATGCCTGCTTGGCTGCCAGGACCTGTCCTGGCTTCCCTTCCTTGGGCTGGTTGTAAATGCAGCCATTAAAAAAAAGCAAACCAAAACTATTGAAAAACACATACACACATACCTTAATTCCTCTCTATGTAACCAACAGAAATTTAGGAAGCCTTTTTCCAAAGAGCAGAAAATTTTTGATATACATATAGGCTTATAAAAAAATACACTAAAATATTTATTTCTTAAGCTTATCAATGATAAACAGTCTTTCCTAAAGGATAATTAAGCATAACTTTTAGTACCTTGAGTTACTACATAGAAGGTTGAAGTTCTCTGAATCACTCTGGCTTCTTAAAGACTGGAGAACACCTCTAGTTAATACTATATATGTCTAAAAGCTTCATGATCAAGGACAATGAGACATATGGCTTGTCCCTTTGTAGTCTATCTAGTCCAAACCTGTGAATACCAAAATGTAAAAACCAACTAGAAAAAACAGGTCCTTTGCCACCTGATATGCAGGTTTTACACTTAAGAATTTTTCCAAAATTTCCAAGGAATACTTTCTCCTGCCAAAATATAAATGTCATCCTCTTTATAGTATGTCTAATGTTTGGAAGTGAAAAATAAACAAATCTTAGTACACTCTGCCCTCAGATATCCAAGTGTTTTAAGAGTAATAATGAAAAGAAAAGAAAGTGAAAAGGAGAGAAAAGATAAGAAAGGAAAAGAAAGGAAAGGCAATAGAAGAAAGGAAGGGAAGAGGAAAGGGAATAAAAGAAAAGGAAATATGGAAAATGAAGGTGAGGTAAGGAGGGGAAGTAGAAGGAGAAAGGGAAGGGAAAAGAGGAGAGGAGGGGAAAGGAAGAGATTATGATTTTTATTGGGCAACTTTCTAGTACAATAGTAGCTCACAGTTGCTTATACAGTACATAAACATATTGTTACTTTTATCCTGTCTATTTGCTACTTATCACATCAAGAAAAAATTGATTCAATTAAAATTGCACCATTGATTGGCACCTAATAGGTAGGTGAAATAGCAAGACACACGGAAAGAAACAATACAATGTATTTGTATCATTCTATAGAATATTTAATGTTGCCAGTCCAGTAAACTGTTCAATTAGAAGATATCAGATTGCTTGTTATTGATTAACTTTGCTCCAAATCAAATGATATGTGTGTTCCCTCACAACATAAAATATTTAGACATAAGTCTTTCGGTGTTTGCTTGGGTAGCACAGGATGGGCTCAGGTTCAGTAAGAAGACTGTGCCTACCATACCATGTGCATCTTTGCTAGTCTCAGTAACATAATCAAGGTTAAAACCAAGGCAAGAAACAGGATATCCATTGGAAAACCTGTTTAGCAATGCAATTTATAGGGAACATATGATGGCTTTGAGTGACATGCACCATCTTCTTTCATGAAACTATGTGCAATGTAATTTTACAGTTGGGTAAACTCTCAAGGCAGGACATAGAGATCTGGCTGTGTGATGCCAATTAATGTCTAAAGGAGTCAAGTGACTGTATGCACCTCTTTGAGAGTGTACCCATGCCAGCTTGCCATGAATGTGAGGCATTTCTTTTATAGAAAGAGTGGGTGGCAGTGTTAACCAGTATCATGTCATAGATTATTTGGATTAGTTTGGGTTAGGTATCAAGTTAGGATTTAAAGAGAAAAGTCTTGAGTCTGTTCTCCAAATAATTCCAGATTTGTTCTAAGATTCAGAAAAGTTGTCAACATTTGTTAGGTGAGTATAATAATGTAGGGGCAGCTAAGTGGTGCAGTAGATAAAAGCACTAGGCCTGGGGTCAGAAAGACCAGAGTTCAAATCAGTCCTTGGGCACTTACTAGCTATGTGACCCTGAGCTTAACTTAACCCTTGCCTGCATAAAACTGGAGAAGGAAATGACGAACCACTCCAGTAACCTTTTTAAGAAAACCCTATGGACAATTGGTCTATAGGGTAATGAAGAGTTGGGCATGACTAAACAACAACCACAAATAATAATATAATATTTATCTAAGGCATATGGAATAGTACTTGAACCAAAGTAACAACAGCAAAATACTTTTTCTTAGAAGGATATATAGGATTTTTGTTGTTAGGTAATTTTTAGTTGTGTCCAACTCTTCATGACCTCATTTGGAGTTTTCTTGGCAAAGAGGCTGGAATGGTTTGCCATTTCCTTCTCCAGGTCATACAGATTGAGGAATTGAAACAAACAGGATTAAGTGATTTGCTCAGGGTTATATAACTAGTATCTGAGGCCAGATTTGAACTCATGAAGAGCAGTCTTCTTGACTCCAGGCCTGGCACTCTATCTACAGAGCCCTCTATATAGTTGTCCTGAATATAGGCTTACTGATTAAATTAACACCATCCTCCCATTCCTCAGGCTTGTAACCTAGGAGTTATCCTGAATTCCTCACAATCTTTCACACCACCCTGTCTCCCACTCCCATCTCCACACCCATCCTTATATCCAAACTGTTCCCAAGGCCTGTTAATTTCACCTTTGAAACATCACTGCCACCAATCTAGTGTAGACCCTCAGCATCTCATGCCTGGATTATTGCAATATTCTGCTGGTAGGTCTACCTTCCTCAAGCCTCTCCTCACTCCAATTCATCTTCCTTTAGCCACTAAAGTGATTTCCCTAAAGCAAAAGTGTGATCATGTCACCCCCTCCCCCAGTGGCTTCCTATTGCCTCTAGGAGTAAATACAAAATGCTTTGTTTGGTATTCAAAGCCTTTATAACTTTGCCCCTTCCTACCTTTCCATTCTTCTTAGACTTTACTCCCCAATACAAACACTTTAATTCAGTGACATTGACCTCCTGACTGTTCCACAATCAAAACTCTCTCTCAGCTCCGGACGTTTTTTTTTCTGTCTGTCATGCCTAGAATGCCCTCCCTCCCTTACTGTCTTCTGACCTACCTGGCTTCTTTTTCTGAAAAAAAAAATTCTTAGTATTTTATTTATCCCCAATTACATACAAAAACAATTTTAACATTCATTTTTAAAACTTAGAGTTCCAAATTTTCTCCCTTCCTCCCTCCCCACCCTATCCCCTCATTTAGAAGGCAAGCAATTCAATATAGTTTATACATGTGTAGTCATGAAAAATATATTTCCACATTAGTCACAATGTGAAAGAAAACATAGACAAAAAACAAGCAAAAAAAACCCCCAAAAACAACCTCAAGAAAAGTTAAGGAAGTAAAAAAAAAAGTATGCTTCCATCTGTATTCAGACACCATCAGTTCTTCCTCTGGAGATGGATAGCATTTTTCATCATGAGCCCTTCAGAGTTGCCTTGGGTCATTGTATTCCTGAGAATAGCTAAGTCATTCACAGCTGGTCATCTTATAATATTGCTATAACTTTGAACATAGTACGTTTCATTTTGCATCAGCTCATGTAAGTCTTGCCAGGTTTTGCTGAAAGTATCCTGCTCATCATTTCTTATAGCACAATAGCACTCCATCACAATCACATAGCACAATTTGTTAAACTATTCCCTGACTGATGGGCATGCCCTCAATTTCCAATTCTTTGCCACCAGAAAGACCTACTATAAATATTTTTGTATGTATATGTCCTTTTCCTTTTTTTAAAAAAATTATCTTTTTTCAGATA
Source organism: Phascolarctos cinereus (assembly GCF_003287225.1). NCBI lineage: Eukaryota > Metazoa > Chordata > Mammalia > Diprotodontia > Phascolarctidae > Phascolarctos > Phascolarctos cinereus. Next base: position 226,532,091 of record NW_027556098.1, on the reverse strand, counting down.
CAGACCTAGTAATGGCATTGTTAGGTCAAAGAGTGTGCATGGTTTTATAGCTCTTTGGTCATAGTTCCAAAGTGCTCTACAGAATGGTTGAATCAGTTTGCAACTCCACCCACAGTGCATTAATGTCTCATTTTCCCTACATCTCCTCCAACATTTGTCATTTTCCTTTTTTGTCCTATTAGGCAGTCTAATAGGCATGAGGTAGTACCTCAAAATTGTTTTAATTTGCATTTCTCCAGTCAATAGTGATTTAGAACATTTCTTCACATGCTATAGATGGCTTTGATTACTTCATTTGAAAACTTCCTATCTTTTAATCATTTATCAGTTGGGGAATGGCTCTTATTTTTATAAATTTGACTCAGTTCTCTATATGTTTGAGAAATGAGATCTTTATCAGAGAAATTTGCTTCAAAAATTTTTTCACAGTCATGATTACTAACTGTATTTCCCTCTATCCTATTTCCCTCCCTTACTCTTTTTATTTTATTTTTTCTCTCCTTTTACCCTGTCTCTCCTCAAAAGTGTTTTGCTTCTATTTTCTCCCCAATCTGTCCTCTCTTCTATCACCCTCTTTTCTCTTATCCCCTTCCCCTTCCCCTTCTACTTTCCTGTAGGGTAAGATAAACTGTACCCAACTGAGTGAGTGTATTATTCCCTCTTTGAGCCAATTCCGATGGGAGTAAGTTTCACTCACTCACACCCCACCTCCCTCATGTTCGCCTCCACTGTAAAAGCTTTTTCTTGCCTCTCTTATGTGGGATAATTTACCCTATTCTACCTCTCCCTTTCTTTTTCTCTCAGTGCATTCCTTTCTCACTCCTTAATTTTATTTTATTTTTTAGATATCATCCCTTCATATTAAACTCATAATTGTGTCATATGTCTATATATACTCCTTCTAACTGCTCTAATAATGAGAAAGTTCTTACCAGTATCATCTTGCCATGTAGGGATGTAAACAATTTAACCTTATTAAGTCCTTTGTGATTTCCCTTTCCTTTTCACCTTTTTATGCTTCTCTTGAGACTTTTATTTGAAACTCAGACTTTCTATTCAGCCCTTGTTTCTTCTCAAGAATGCATCAAATTCCTCTACATCACTGAATATAAATTTTCCCCCTCATTGATTACATTCAGTTTTGATGAGTAGGTGATTCTTGGTTTTAATCTTAGTTCCTTTGACCTCTGGAATATCATATTCCAAGCCCTCTAATCCCTTAATATAGAAGCTGCTAAATCTTATGTTATCCTGAATGTGGCTCTACAATACTTGGATTGTTTGTTTGTTTGTTTTCTGACTATTTAAAATATTTTCTCCTTGACCTGGGAGCTCTGGAATTTGGCTATAATATTCCTGGGAGTTTTCATTTTGAAATCTCTTTCCAGAGGTGATCAGTGGATTCTTTCAATTTCTATTTTATCCTCTGGTTCTAGAATATCAAGATGGTTTTCCTTGATAATTTCTTGAAAGATAATGTCTAGGCTCTTTTTTTGATCATGGCTTTCAAGGAGTCCAATAATTTTAAAATTATCTCTCTTGGATCTATTTTCCAGGTTAGCTATTTTTCCAATGAGATACTTCACATTGCCTTCTATTTTTCATTCTTTTGGTTTTGTTTTATTGTTTCTTGATTTCTCATAAAGTCATTAGCTTCTATTTGCTCAATTCTAATTTTTAAGACATTTTTTCTCCATTGAGCTTTTGTACCTTCTTTTCCATTTGACCAGTTCTCCTTTTTAAGATATTCTTCTCCTCATTGGCTTTTTGTATCTCTTTCACCATTTGGCCTAGTATGTTTTTTAAGGTGTTATTTTCATTTTTTTGTTCCTCCTTTACCAAGCTGTTGACTCCTTTATCATGATTTTCTTGCATCACTATCATTTCTCTTCCCATTTTTCCTCTACCTCCCTTACTTGATTTTAAAAATCCTTTTTGAGCTCTTCCATGGCCTGAGACCAATTCATATTTTTCTTTCCTTTTTTTTTCCAATTCATATTTCCCTTGGAGGCTTTGGACATAGGAGCTTTGACTTTGTTATCATCTTCTGAGTGCGTATTTTGATCTTCCTTGTCACCATAGGAACTTTCTATGGTCAGAATTTTTTTTCTGTTGTTTGCTCATTTTCCCAGCCTATTTCTTGACTTTTAACTCTTTCTTAAAGTGGGGCTCAGCTTCTAGGGTGGAGCGTGCGCTGTTCCAAGCTTCAGGGATTTTATGCAGCTATCTTCAGAGACACTTTCAGGGACTTGTAAGTTTTCGGTTCTTCCGAAGTCATATGATCTAAGGTGAAGATATGTTTACTACTCTCCTGGCCTGTGCCATAATTCTACCTAGCTTCTTTTAAGCTCTAACTAAAGTCCCACTTTCTACAGGAAGCCTTCCTCAACTTCTCTTAATTTTAGTGCCTTCTCTCTGCTAATCATTTCTTATTTATCCTGTATATAGCTTGCTTTTTATATTAGCATGTTGTTTCTCCTATTAGATTATAAGCTTCTTGAGGGCAAGAAGTGTTCTGTTTTCCTCTTGTATCTCCAAACACTTAGCACAGTGCCTGGCACATAGTAAGTACTTAATAAATATTTTATTTATTGATTGAAATGTATCCTATTCTTCCCTATCCTCAACGGAGAGAAGACTGTCATGAACACCATCATCAAAAAATTCCTATAATCGTTTCTAGCATTGGATAGACTTCTGTGCTTCTTGTTGCTGAAGTAGAAAGAAAATTGAATTTGGAGTATGAAGATTTGGTGGCAGGATCTTAACAACATTGTCTTCATCTGCAAGCTTAATAAGCATGTGATAAGCATGACAACTATGCCTTCATCCAAATCATTGATTTGAATTGGAGATTCATTCTCTATTGAATGAAGAGATGTAACACTTCATTAGATATCTTTCTCAAGGTTGATACTTATATTCACTATCACCCTGTGGGAATGGTTGTCCAACTAGTTTTGGATTGACTTAACTATACTATCATCTAGTCCACATATCTCTATTTTGGTCACAGGAATATTGTGAAAGATGTTGTTGAATTCCTCGGTGAAATCTAGATATACTCTGACTACAGCATTGCTCTGATTGGCTGGTCCAAAAATCCAGTCAGATAAGGAAATGAAGTTAGTCTAGTATGACTTGTTCTTATTGGATGTATGTTGTTTTCATAACGATCATTGCTTCTAATTCTGATTGCTCATAAAGCATCCCTTTAGCAATCAATTTTTAGTATTTTTGCCAAGCCTGTAATAGCAAAATACATTAATATGCTTTCTTCCACTTATTACTATTCTCTATGATTTTTCAAAGACCATTGACAGATTCAGTAATGAGATTTTCAATTTCATTTTAAAAGATTAAATGAAAAAAGAATTAATGAAATAAAAAAGAAAATGAAATGAAAAATGAAAAAAATAACAAGCTTTTATTTTTTTCTTTTCTATGTTAGCTTCTGCTTCCTAATTTAAAAAAAGAGAAAAAGAAAACATAACAAATACATACAGTTGAGCAAAACGAATTCTTGCACTAGCCTTGTCAAAACTATGCTTTCATTCTTCATCTTGGGTCTATTAGTCAGTCATTCAATAAACATTTATTAACTATCTACCTTGTGTAAGGCATTATACTAAACACTGGAAATACAAATATGAAAAGACAGACAATTCTTGCTCTCAAGGAGCTTACAATATAATAAGGGAAGACAACACACAAAAGCATGATGAAAAAGGGAGAATCCTCTCAGTTAGGAGGTAGGTCGATCTTGTTTCATTCTCAGTCCTGTTAAGCCATGATTCATCTTTGCATTGATCATATTTCTCAAGTCTTTCAAAAGTTTTTTTTCTTTATATTTTTAATGTACCATTTTTTCTCTCCTGGTTCTGCTCATTTCACTCTACAAGTTAGTCCAGTATTCTCTGAAATCATCCATCTATCTATTTATCATTTTCTATGTCATAACAAAATTCCATTGCATTTTTATACCATAATTTGTTCAACCATTCCTCAATAGTTGGTACCCCTTTCTTTTAAGATTTTTACTTTTACAAAAAGAGCTTCTACAAATAAGTGTTTTCCTTCTTTTGTTGATTTCTTTGGAGTACAAATCTAGTAGCAGAAAAGGGCATGTAAAATTTAGTGACTTTTGGGGTAATATTTTCAAATTGCTTTGCAAAACAGGTAGACTAATTCATACTTCCAATAGAGTATTAGTGTGCTTGTTGTACTACATCCTCTCCAAAAATTGTCCTTTTCCCCTCCTTTGTCAACTTCACTAACCTGATGCATGTGAGATAAAACTTTAGACCTGATTACATTTTCATTTAGGCAGCTAGTGGTGCAATGGATAGAGTGCTAAGCCTGGAATCAGGAAAAGTCATCTTTCTGAGTTCAAATATGGCCTCAGACACTTACTAGCTATATGACCTTGGGCAAGTCACTTAACTCTGTTTACTTCTGTTCCTCATGTGTAAAATGAGATGGAGAAAGAAATGACAAACCACTTCAGTATCGTAGCCAAGAAACTCCCAAATGGGGTCATGGAGAATCAGACACGACTGAACAAATTTTCATTTATCTGATTGTTACTGACAGAAGCATTTTTTCTTAAAAAAAATTGATTTTTTGATAGTTTAGGCTTCTTCATTTGAAAATTACTTATTCATATTCTGTGTCCCTTTAGCTATTGGGGAATATTTCTTGTTTTTTTATAAATTTCAATCAGTTCCTTATGTGTCTGGAACATACACTTTTATCAGATAAATTTGTTATAAAGATTTTCTTCTTCGGTTGCCTATTTTCTTTCTAATTTTAACAGCATTCTTTCATCTATTTAAAACTAAAAAAAACCCTTAATACAATCAAATATTATCTATTTTTATCCACTATAATCATAATTATCACTTATTTGGTTATGAACTCTTCCCCTAGCCATAGATTTGAAAGTTAATGTATTCCTTGCTCCCCTAATTTGTTTATGATGTCACTTTTTATGTTGTAATGTATCTCTTTGGAACTTATTTTGACATATGGAGTGAGATGTTAGTTTATACCTAATTTCTACCAGACAGTTATCCAGTTTTATATATACAATTTTTTTAAGCCTCTGCAACCATTCAAAAGAGTTTGACCTGAACAGCCACACAGAAAAGACAAAGAAGAAAGAGAATATCTATTGTCCAGATTATGCCCTACAATTTCCTGGACAAACTACAGGTCCTATCCATCAGTTTATATGTCTGAAATAGACAATATTAATGGACAACAAAGAGGGTCCAAAATGAAACCGGAGGAGAGTGGGACAGATTGCCTTCAGATAATGAAAACCTCTTTTGATGACTCCAAGCTTTTCCCAGAAACAAAGGCAACCTTCTGTAATACCAATATTCTACTAGTGTTATTGTGTGTCTGTGGGACATGAAACATTAATCTCCATATAACTGAAAATGACTATCACATTAAGAATAGAGAGGTGCATAATGGGTGTCAACAGATTGCAACATATAACCAATGAGGAACTTTGAAGAACAACAGAAATAAAAGTTATAATCTAGGAAATTTATGACAATGAGCTCAGTACTTGCTTCACAATGTTTTTCTCCTCCTCAACCCCTGCCATATGTGTGTGCATACACACATACACACATGCATATAGATACATATACATGTGCATATACATACATATACATGTGCATATACATATACATATACATATACATATACATATACATATACATATACATATACATATACATATACATATACATATACATATACATATACATATACATATACATATACATATACATATACATATACATATACATATACATAGTTCCTCAAACACTCTAACCTCTCAGTTCCTCAACACATTGACTTCCCATGAGCTACTCCTCCACACTACCTCAGCCATACACAAAAATAGTCATACCCTTGATCTTGCCATTACCCACAAAAGCATTACCTCCATAGTCATGAACTCTGAAATTCCCTTATTTGATCATAATCTATTAGCTTTTCACTCCTCCCTCTTTCTTCCCTTACCAAACCCTGCTCTTTGTCCCCACTATAACTTCCAATCCCTCGACCCCTCAGTTCTCTCCCAGGCCATGACCCTTGTATGAGACATATTCTCCTTCTTTCCCCATCTTGAAGCCTTTGTGAACCAGTTCAGCTGTATACTTTTCTCTTCTCTTGAGTCCCTCACTGCCTTATCACCTTGCCATTTTTGCCCTGTCAAGCCTTAGCCTTGTATCATTTGTATAGTCTTGTATTATTTCTCCCCATCTACTGCCTCTGTTCTTACATATATGCTGCTGATGAAGGTAGAAGAAATCACTCAATCCTTATGACTGGTTCCACTACAAATTTATAACATCAATTGAACCCTCATTACTAAGTCAATCTTTTCATATCTCTCCATGAATTTTCTATCCCACTAATGACAGTGAGGCTTCCAAACCTTTTTATCCCTCCTCAAACCTCCCATAACTTCCCATCTCCCCATCCATTTTCTTGCTTCTTCCTTAGGTCACTGATGTAGATACCTTCTTCCACTATTTTCTCCTTCACCCCTATTTCATATGATGACATAGCAGTTTCCCTCACCGAGGACAACCCCTCTACATGCACAATTGGCTTTATTTCATCCCATCTCCTCCAGCAGATTGCCCCCTCTAATGATTCCAATTCTCTCACTTTTCTTCCATCCTCCCTGTCTACTGGCTGCTTCCTTTTTACCTACAAACATGCTAATGTCTTCACCCATCCTGAAAAAAAAAATCCTCATTTGATCCTTCTAGTTATTATCCCATTTTTATTCTGCCTTTTGTGTCTAAACTCCTTAAGAAGTTTACATCTACAATAGTTGCCTCCACTCTCGCTCCTCTCCTTCTCTTTATAATTCTCTGCTACTTGGCTTCTGAACTCATCATTCAACCAAAATTATTCTCTCCAAGGTTACCAGTGATTTCTTCATTGCCAAATCCAAGGACCTGTTCTCACTCCTCACTGAGGGTTTTCTCAATCCTCATCTTGGCAGCTCTGCAGCCTTTGACACTATCGATCACTCCCTTCTCCTTGATACTTTCTCTCTAATTTTTTAGGACGCTGCTCTCTACTGGTTCTCTTTCTACCTGACAACTCCTTTTCAGTCTCCTTTGCTGTATTTTCAGCCAGGTCCTATGTGCTCAGGGTTTTGTCCTGGTCCTTCTTATCTCCTTCTATACTATTTCACTTTGTGATCTTTTCAGTTCCCATGGATTCAATTATCATCTCTATGCTGATGAATCTCAATTCTATTTATCCAGCCCTAACCTCTCTGCTAACCTCCAGTCTTCCTGACCTCACATCTCTAATTGCCTATTAGACATCTATTACTGGATGTCCTATAGACAACTTAAATTTAATATGTCCAAAACTGAACTCATTATCTTTCCTTCAAACCTTCCCCCTTTTCAAGTTTCCCTATTACTATAGAGGGCACCACTATCTTTCCATCCCTTAGGCTCACAATGTAGGTGTCATCTTTCACTCCTTACTGTCTCTCACTCTCATATCCAATCTGTTACCAAGGCATGTCAATTATACCTTTGTAACATCTCTCAAATATACCCCCCCTTTTCTCCTTAATATTTATATGTTACCACCACTCCAGCACAAGTCTTAATCTCCTTCGTCCTGGATTACTGTTACTCAGTCTGCCTACCACAAGTCTCTCCTCACTCCAGTCCATTTGCCAAAGTGATTTTCCTAAAGAGGTCTGAACACATCCCTCCCTACTCCCCAACCCCTGCCATTCAATCAATTCCTCCCTATTACCTCCAGGATCAAAAATAATATCCTCTGCTTGATATTCAAAGCACTTCATAATCTAGCCCCCTGTTCCTAACTTTCCAGTCTTCTTATACTTTAGTACCTTGCTTGGCACATACTAAGTTTGATAAATCCTTATTGACTGAAAGAATGAATTTTTATTTTTATTTTATTTTATTTTTTTTAGGCAATTGGGGTTAAGTGACTTGCCCAGGGTGACACAGTTAGTATGTGTCAAGTGTTTGGTCTGAGGCTGGATTTGAACTCAGATCCTCCTGACTTCAGGGCCAGAGCTCTATCCACTGCACCTCCTAGTTGCCCCTTGAATGAATTTGTAAAAATTATTAAGTGTCTACTATGATGTACCAAGCACCATGCTAAGGACTGAGGATGCAAATACAGCAACAAAGACAGTCTGCTTTTAGGAGTGTACATTCGACTAAGGAGAAAAAATGCATAGAAGGGAGTGATGTCTATGAGGGCTTCATTTCAGACAATTGTAGGGATCGTAGAGATGGTGAATGGAGTCCACAAGGGAAAGGATTGATGCTCTCTTTCCAAAAACAATGGCAGAGTTGATTTTAATATGGTTCCAAAACTGGAAATTGAAGAGAAGCACAAAGGGTAAGAAAAAATAGTGAGATGACCAGGTCTATCTATCTATCTATCTATCTATCTATCTATCTATCTATCTATCTACATGCACACATGGGGGCACATACACAAACACATATATACTTACAAATGGACATAGATATAGATGTGTATATATATGTAAACATACAGATGTATGAGTGCACATACGTATATGTGTATACATATGCATATATTTATATACATGCATGCATGCATGCATGCACACATACGTAGATACAAGTGGCTGTACAAGTGGAAAGGCAGAGCACTCTGCTTGTATTTTTTTTTTTTTTGATGCTGGGAGAAATCAAGGACATCCTCAAACACTGAGTAGAATCCAGGGGTGTGCTGGAGCCAGATCTAACTGGCTTGGGCAGCCAAATTGTTAAGTTCTCAGTGTGGGCCTTTTACACACCCAAAATTGGCAATCATAAAACAGTGTTTGATTTACTATTTTGTTGATTGTTTAGACTTTTGTTGTTGTTCATTTGTGTCCTACTCTTTGTGACCCCATTTGGGTTTTTATTGGCAAAGATACTGGAGTGCTTTGCCATGTCTTTCTCCAGCTCATTTTACAGATGAGGAAATTGAGGCAAACAGTCACCGAAACTGATGCAAAAAAGGTTAAATGACTTGCCCTGGGTCACACAGCTCATAAGTGTCTGAGACCAGATTCAAACTCAGGAAGATGAGTTTTCCTGAGTTCAAATCAGGCACTCTATCCATTGCACTACCTAGCTGCCCTTGTCTAGACTAAGAAAGTTTTATTGCAGGTTAAATTTAAAAATATATGCATAGGATGCCATTCCCTCTCCAACCACTTGTCAAATATTACTTGGCGGCAGTAGGAGCTCCCATTAAATTGTAAGCTCCTCCCATTAAATTGTAAACTCCTTGAGGGCGGAGGCTTTTTGTCTCTTTTTGTATCCTCAACATTTAGCACAGTGTTTGGCACATAGTGGGTGCTTAATAAATGTTTATTAATTTATTGGGAAGTGCAGTAGAAGGTTCAGGGAAGGAAGTCATCACCAAACTAAAGCCCAGGAGAATGGAGGCTAATATTAATGATGATGGTGATAGTGGTGGTAGTGATGGTCATTGGCATTTATGTAATACTTGAGGGTTAGCAAAGTACTTTGCATCCATTATCTTATCTAAGCCTCACAACACCATTGGTGAAACCCCTGTTGTGAACTTAAGGGAGGATGTGGATCAGTACCATTTAGATGGGCAGTCATTGATGTGTTGTGAGCATCATGATTGTAGGGATATCCTAATCAATAAAATCACAACTCAATTTCAGTATTTGAGTATCTGTTCAGATCATCCCGTCAACCTCAAACAGTGTGCCTTGGACCTATTCAAGAAAGGACTATCCTTTTCTTCTTACACATAACCTAAAAAGCTCTTCTTCTTCTCTTCTTCTTCTTCTTCTTCTTCTTCTTCTTCTTCTTCTTCTTCTTCTTCTTCTTCTTCTTCTTCTTCTTCTTCCTTCTTCTCCCTCTTCCTTTTTCTTCTTCTTCCTTCTTTTTCTTCTTCCTCTTCTTCCTTCTTCTTCTTCTTCTTCCTTCTTTCTTCTTCTTCTTCTTCTTCTTCTTCTTCTTCTTCTTCTTCTTCTTTCTTCTTCTTTTCTTCTTCTTCTTCTTCTTCTTCTTCTTCTCCTCCTTCTTCATTAATTTATTTTTACTTTTCAACTTTCATTTCCATAATATTTTGAGTTTTAAATTTTCTCCCCCTTCCTCTCCTCTCCCCTCCCCAAGACGGCATGCAATCTGATATAAGCTCTACTTATGCATTCATATAAAACATATTTTCACATTAGTCATGATGTGAAGAAGAATTAGAACTAATGGGATGAACCACATGAAAGAAGAAAAATAAAACAAAACAACAACAAAAAAAAGAAGGCAAATAGTATGCTTCCATCTGCATTCAGACTCCAAAATTTTTTCTCTGGATGTGGATAGCATTTTCCAGCATGAGACTTTTGGAGATGTCTTAGATCTTGCATTGCTGAGAAAAGCTAAGTCTATCAAAATTAGTCATTGCACAATGTGGCTGTTGCTGTGTATAACATTCCCCTGGTTCTGCTCATTTCACTCAGCATCAGTTCATACAAGTCTTTCCAGGTTTTTCTGAAGTCTGCTTGCTCATCATTTCTTATAGCACAATAGTATTCCATTACATTCACATACCACAACTTGTTCAGGCATTCCCTAATTGATAGGCATCCCCTCAATTTCCAATTCTTTACCACCAGAAAAAGAGCTGTTATAAATATTTTTGTACATGTGGGTCCTTAAAAAGCCCTTTTTGAAATTTCTAGAATGCATTATAAACCTAATTTTTTATTGGGATTTAGCCTTCTTGATTCAATTCTTAAAGGATCACATGACTTCCGTATTTACCTTTAGTTGTCTTTCCTCACTTTTATCTTTTGAAAATAACTTTTAAAAAAAATAAGAGCCCACAACAGAGCTCTTGTGCCATCACACTGAGCTTTTTTCTATTTTCTTTTAGACACCACCTCCTTTGTCCATGTATGATTCTTCATTCTACAATTCCATCATTATCATTTCATTCTTTAGTCTCCCATCTATATTCCCATATGGAATATTGATCATATTCTAAATGCCTGATTTTATTGATGTGGGTGCTCCCTGTAACAGTACACATCACCACCCATCTATGCCTTTTCATCCTACGTGATTCTTCATCATGCCTTTCCACAAATCTTTCAACAAGGATTTACCTAACATGCTGAGGGGCTTAACTAAGGCCTCCACATTCTGTGTATATCTCGGTAGAACTTGGACCATATACGTCTGTTATTTCTCACTCTTAATAAATCAGCAGCTCATATCTCTTCAGATCATACATTTCCTGCATGATCTCTTCAGTGGCATCTCCTGGGCTTAAGCCATCACTGGTAATATGCTAGACGCTCCACCCTTTTTCTGGGAGGTAGGGTGACACAGTAGTAAGAGCATTGCATATGAAGTAAGAGGACCTCAGTTCAAATGCCACCTCTCACAATTACCATGCGACCTTAGACAATCACTGCACTTTTCTGTGCCCATGCAACTAAGTTACACGATAACTGTCCATCTGTACTGGTTAGAGGGAGTTTTTTGTTTGTTTGTTTGTTTGTTTTTTACCAGAAGTATATGAAATCACAATTAAGGCAAAAAAAAAAGTCTCCCACTTGGTTTTAAGAAATCAACTTTATGAGGGAGGGAGAGAATTTGGAACTTCAAATTAAAAAAAAAGAACATTAAAATTTACATGTAATTGGTGAAAAATGCTAAATTTAAAAAAATCAACTTTCCAAATACAAAACAGGGGAAGTATGGTTAGAAAGCAATTTATTTGAAAAAGATCTGATGGTTTTAGTGGACAACATCCTTAATCTGAGTCAACTGGGACACGTAGCAGACAGAAAAGCAAATATGGTCTTTGCTGGTATTGGAAGACTGGCATTACTTAGAAAATAATGCCATGATAGCCCCCTGTTAATTTGCCCAGCTAAGACCACATCTGGAGTATTGTGTTTAGCTCTGCAAACCACAGT